>NW_011889363.1:1281895-1340861 GCF_000151845.1 Pteropus vampyrus | reverse complement strand
CATGTATATATATATATGTATATGTATATATATGTATAATCAGTGGTAACCACTGAGACCACTGAACACTAAACATATCCCAGGACCCTTCCTCAAATATCATCTATGGAAAGTGCTTGAACCCTTCACATAGCATTTGGAAGGGTGCATGTGAAATTAGTAGTAACTGAGATTGAATTCCTGCCAGCTCAGAGCATATTAAGTTGAATTTAGTAAAATATACATTTTACTTTTTGCACCCAGATTTGTAAACCAAGACTCATACTTACACATACTGCACTGTTTGTGTTTTTCTACAGTTCACCAAACCTATACTGTATGCTGAGTCGCTGGATTCCCTAACAAGTCCAATATTTTAACCTGTTCTCAAATACTTCCCACTTCTATTACCTCCACCCCTAGACCAAGTAGTGTGTCATCTCTGTCTGGGACCCTGACACACCTTCTAACTGATTCCCTTTACCACTCATTTTTGCAACGCTCCACCCCATAATCTAGTCTCACTTAAACCAGAGTGATCTTTCAAAACCCCAGCTCTAAACACATGACACTCGCTATCTTAGTTTGTTTGGACTGCTATAACAGAATGCCATAGAATGAATGGCTTGTAAACAACATATATCTATTCCGCTCTGTTCTGGAGGCTGGGAAGTTCAAGATCAAGATGCTGGCAGATTAGTGTCTGATGAGAGCCTGCTTCCTGGTTCATTGATGGCCATCTTTTTGATGTGTCTTCACAAGGTGGAAAGGGTGAAGGAGCTCTCTCTGGTCTCTAATAAAAACACTAATCCCATTCATGAGGGCTCTACACTCATAATCTAATCACCTACTAAAGGCCTCAGCTCCTAATACCATAACACTGAGGTTAATATTTCAACATATTAATTTTGGGAGGACATAAATATTCAGCCTATAGCACCCTCCAATGTCTTCTTATTGCTATAAGGCAAATCCTTATAAGCAAATCCTATAAAACGCTTCATTATGTGGCCCCCCACCCTAACCTCTTCTGGGCATCTCTCAGCACTCTACTTAGGCCCTCTCTGGGCCCTGGACACATCATCTATCTTCCATACCCAGAATGTGGTGTAGACCTTCCAGCTTCTGAGTTAATCCCCCTATCTGAAACAATCTCACCTGCCTTGCCCACACCCTTCATGTAGTTACTCTTATTCTTTCTTCAGTTATCAGCCCAAAGTTTCTTCTTCAGGAAAATCATCCCTGGCACATCACCCCCTCAGCGTGGATCAGTACTCCTGGTCATGGTGGTAGGGTAAAAATGACCCCTCAAAACATCCACATCATAATCTCTGGAGCTTGTAAATGTACTTTATATGGCAGAGACTTTGCAGATATGATTAAATTAAGGATGTTAAAATATGGAGCTTATTTTGGATTGTCTAAGTGGGGTTTAAATGGAATCACAAGTGCCCTTGTAAGAGAGAGCCAGAGGTAAATTTGATATATGCACAGCAGAGAAGGCTATATGAAGGTAGAACACAGATATTTGGAGATACTGGCCTTAAAGATTAGAGCTGATGTGGCCACAAGGCAAGTAGTGCCAACAGCCACTAGAAGCAGGATGAAACAATGAAGGGATTATCCCCTATATCCTCTAGAAGGAGCATGTCCCAGTGATGCTGACTTTAGGCTTTTAGACTCCAGAACTAAGAATAAGTTTCTATTGTTTTGAACCACATAGCTTGTGGTAATTTGTTATAGCAGTCTCAGGAAACTAATATATTCACATAAGAGGCATCATGGTTTGATACACACATATACACACACACACATATATGTATATATGTATGTATATATGTATATATACACACATATATATGCATATATATACACACATATATATGCATATATATATATATATATAGTCATTTTGTTGTTGTCTGTCTATGTCCCCAACCAAGGATTCTTAACCTGGGATCTATGGACTACAGAATACAGCAGATCTATTGATTTGAGAAAGAAAATATCTCATGTTTATTTTGCTAAATCTTACTGAAACTCAGCTTCTCCTTTTATTAGGTATGTAGAATGTAAACAATAAAAGTATGAGCTGTACTTGTGACTTTGTCACCAACAGAAATCACAGATATTTTTGCAATATATAGTTTTTTCAAGTATCTCACTATATTTTATTGACTCATCCCTACCTCAAAATTTATTAGACTCACAACTAGATCTTGTTATTTAATGCATTAATAAAGAAACACATATATTATTATATCACAAATGTGTTTTTAATTATTTTCTAATTACTGCAATATAATTAATTTCCTTTGTAATTATAAGTATTTTATGTTTTATATGCTTTAAACATTATTCTGAGAAAGGGTCCATAGACCTCCCCACCTGGAGAGTCAAAGGGGACTGTGACATGAAAAAGATTAAGACCCTTGCACTAGACTCCATCTCCAGAAAGGCTGAGATTATGTATGTTTTGCTCACCATCATAACCTGAACTTCTAGAAGAGTATCTGCTATATAAAAGGGGCTTGATAAATATTTATTGGATAAATAAATGAATTAGTGAGTGAATCATCAAAAACCTGTAAAAATAGGACAGAGAAAGGAAATTCAACACCAAGAACTGGTCTTTCTACCAAGAGGTCAACACACAGGAAAGAATAATCTAGAATTCCCACAGAGAACGTTGTTTAGTACTTTAGCCAGAAGTATAGAACAAGTCATTCATTTTGAAGAAATTTATCCTCTTGACCAAGCCAGTAATTTCTTATGGACCTAAGAAAAGGAAAGAAATATTAGTCTAGGCAGCCAGTGTTCCAATTATCTATTGCTATGTAACAAACCACCCCAAACTTTGTGACATAAACAACCATTTTGTTGTGCTTATGAATTCTGCAGGTTAGGATTTCAAATGGCACAGAAGGGATGGCTTGTCCCTTCTCTATAATGTCCCTGTTCCACAATGTGCCTCAGGTAAGAAGTCTTGAATGGCTGGGTGAATTCATGGCTGGGGTCTGGAATAATCTAGAAACTTCTTAACTTACATACCTGGTGCCTGGGCTGAGATGATTCAAAAGTTGAGATTCTCTGGGATGGTTGACCAAAGCATCTACATATGGCCTCTTCTTGTAGCTTGGGCTTCCCTCAGAATGACAGCTAGGTTCTGAAAGGGAGTGTCCTGAGAGAGAGTATTTAGAAAATAAAGATTTTAAGAGACATAGAAAAAGCTGTATGGAATTTGATGACTAAGCCTCAGAAGTCATATACGTAATATACTTCCATCATACTCTATTGGACAAAACAAGCCTGCCTAGATTCAAGGGGAGGGTACCCAGATTCCCATCTCTAAATGAGAGGAGTGTCAAAGAATCTAAAGCTTTTTTTTAAACTACCACAGCCAGGTTGAGATAAGGGGTGTTAAAGGTAAATTATCTATGTATTTGAAACCTTATAAGAACTTCCCTCGAATGAGCTGAACCTTCACTGAATGCAGATTAAGCTCTAAATGTTTGATATCGATTAAGTTCAGGAATGACTGAAGTGATTGTTACTGCCACATCCAGAAGATGAAATGGAAGGGAAGGCAGCTGAAATATTAATCTATGGAGGCCTGTCTTTTCATGGGGTCTTATAAATTATACAAAGCAAGTCACTGGTTCTAAGTGGATTAGCTGCCCATCATGTAGGGAAGGTCATGGCCCATGCTCTAGTTAAGGAAGATTGTTTCCCTCCAGTTTAAATGATAATATATCTAGAGAAATTTTGAACTCAAATGCAAGTAGGCAAACTAAGCTGAAATTTCTTATCATGAAACCAATTAAATTTTTTTCTCTTTGGTGGAGAATAATAGTTTCTTAAACTCTGAAAGAAGTGAAAAATAAACCAAAATTTTAGTTAGTTGCCATCATAGAATTTAAACTTAACTAGCTTTCGAAATCCTTCTAGGAGCCTGCTTGGATTCAATGACTTCATAGTGGTCCATCCAAGTCTTTGAAAATTAATAGATGATTGGCATAATGCTATTAGCATGATGACTTGCACAATTATGGGATCATATATTGTATTTGAAGAGTTCTTTAAATTTTTAGAGGAAACTTAACAGCTATTATTTCATTTTATCTTCATAATCACACCATAAGATAGGAAGGACTAGTAAGTTCATCTTACAGATAAAGAAAATGAGGCACTAAGATGTTTAACAAATTGTCCTCGTTGGCCAACAACGTCTTGGCAGACCAGACCCTAAAATCAACACTCTGAGCCTAGTTCCAGTTAACTAGATCATATTAATCCTGCAATTGCTACTATGGTGCCTGAGGGAACACAAGTTCCATGCTAGTGATGTTCATGGCTCCTCCCCAGATGCAAAATCCTAAAGATCACAGACCAAAGGATGAGAAAGAAGAAATGAGAATTCCTTCTTAATCAGCTTGTCTTTCCATGTCCTCTAGGCATACCCTAAACCTTTCAGGGCCTATGCCTCCTCAGAGCTGCTTTGAACTACATATAATAAAAGTCACCAAAGAAACATTCCTTAGATGCCTCTCTGTATACTGCTCTTTGCAACTAACAATTAACCTGGACAAACTCCTTCTTAGAGTTCATAATTTAGTTTCTGGAGCCATATAGTCATCTTGTGAGTCACTTCAGTCCTTCTTTCTCTCTACCTTCCATGTCTAACTCATCATCAAATCCTTTCTAGTTTTCATAAACATGTCTCTCAGCCATGGGTTTACTGGTCAATGTTTAACAACTAATTCTACCCCAAAACAAATAAAAAAACTACCGACTCTGATTTGTAGTGTTCACCAATTTCTCTGGTGTACATACCTTCACCCATACTGATTTCAAACTGCCAATATGACGTCTGTTAACATGAAGGTGAGGAAGAGATATACACGATCCGCTCTTGCAAGCCAGTTCAGCCAGCTCCAGCACACCGCTGACTCATCCTTCCTCTCCTCTAACTCCTTGTTATTGTTTAGTGATTTTAGTTTATATTCAATCACTTTCCAGTAGAATTTATGCAGTATCTTTCCAGCTAGTCTGTCTCTGGTTTTGTAATCTTGCCATACCTACCCATGTTCCACCTGGTTACCATTAAACAGCCAAAGGGATTTTCTAAAATCATATATCTGATCAGATCTCCTTGCTGCTTGAGGCCCAAACTTGGTCCCTTTGCCCAGTACAAATCCTGTGATCCATAGAAAGATACACAAGTTCCTTCAAGGTCTAGAGAAGTGGTTCTCAAGGCCAGCTGCACATTAGAGTCACCTGAGGATTCTGTCTTTATTTAATTCTTAAAATGTTTTGTTCATCATGACGTTTTTGCATCGATTTTCATTTTTTAAATATTGCATTAAAATATTACTTATTTTGATTATTGAATGTTTTGGTGTCACCTTAAATTTTATACCCAAGGCATGTACCTCACTCATTTCACTCTAGGCTCCCCCCGCCACCTGGAAAACTTTTTAAAATCCCTGTGTCAAAGCAGCAAGGCATGGGTAATTTTAAAGTTCCCTGGTTGTTTCTAAATGCACTTGGAGAACCAGTGGTCTAGCTTTCCTGACTTCTTGGCTTTGTCTTTTGCCACATATCCCAACATTTTGCAATCTAGCAGTACTAAATGGCTTGTAGATCCTTTAGCACACCATGCAGCTTCATACCTCCAAGCATTTGTATTTGCTGTTCTCTCTACTTGCAACATTCTTACTCCCTCTGTTACCTATTGAAGCATTATTTTTTATTCCAAACATTCTCTAATAAGCTTTCCTGGGCTTCTTCCACCCTGCAGTATTAATCACTCACTATATTAGTCATCTATTGCTTTGTAACAGATTACCAAAAAAATTAGCAGCTTAAAGCAACACACATTTCTTACCTCCTGATGGACTGTAGGTCAGGAGTCTGGGCATGGCTTAGCTGGGTTCTCTTCTTAAAAGTCTTTCATGAGGCTGCAATCAAGATGTCAGGCAGGCATGGGGGCTCATCTGAAACCTCAGCCCTCCTCACTTTCAGTCTTTCTTGGGGGGTTATTGTCAGTCATTTGCTTCCACCCCCCCCCGCTCTGCTCCATCCCTGACCTTCTGTGCTCTGTTCTGTGTCACTCAGGATTAGAACCCTGCAAAAACAATTTCTCAGACTCCTTTTCCAGGTGGCTTCCAGGCAGGTTCTTCTAATGGGAAGAAGTGGTAGGTGATTGGGAAGGTGAGAAGGAGATAGAAGACTTTTTTTTTTATTTATAGTGGCATCTTTATCAGCAGTGGGCAACTCCATGATCCAGCAACTTTGATGATTTCAGAGGGGAGTCTTTGGAGTTTCAGCAGTGGCTCTGTTCTAGCAAATGCTCCAGCCATGTCAGTGGTAAACAGGCCCCTGGGCTCTGGTGACATGTCTCCTGCTCTCTGTTGCTCAGCCTAGGGGTGTCTATGATTTTCTGCAGTTAGTTACTAATCTCTGGGTAACCTTATGTCACAGGTTGGATTGTCTGGAATGTGATACTGACAGGAGTTTGGAATATAGGATATTTATTAAGGATTAACATCTGTGGGAGGAGCAGGAGACAGCAGGATTGGGTAGAGGGAGAAGTCAAACTGTGATGCTAGTCTAACCAAGCCTTGACCAACACCATAGGAGATCTGAAGTATATAGGGCCCATCATAGTTATCCGGCAGTGGACCAAAATGGTGCCCCAGGACAGCATGGAATTGGGCAAGCACTCTCTGCAGCTGAGGCCGACCCTGAAATGGGCCGACAGCTGGAAGCTCTTTGCCACCAGCATCCTTAACATTCCCAGCACCTGGGACAAGTCCTTCCTTGAGGGGGGTTCTGGGTGGAGCATCACAGTGCCCACCTCACGTCTCTGCCTATCAAATACTTTTGTAACCAATTCTATGTATTGATTTTCCTCTGTTTTGAAATACATAGAGTGTTTTGTGCTGTCCTAGATACAAAAGGTATAGTGTCAACTTTAAAATGAGAAAGTCATGATTCAAGGGCAGTTACTACCAGACCATAGGAGCAAACAAAAGCTCTTAATGATAATGGAAAAATCTCAGAAAGAGAGAGAAGGGCTAGAGGTCCTTCTCACATACCTACGAGGGTCAAACATGGGGAAAGCAGGAATGGAGGGAATTAAAAACACCAAGAAAGATTTGGATGGTTCTAAGAATGGAGCAAGAGTGTTGCTCTTTGTTTCCTAAGGAAAATTGCAAGCTCCTTAGAGTTAGCCCCATATTTAGTATGATACCGGTGCACTGTAGTCCCCCAAAGGTGGTAATTTTAAATTGGAAGAAGGAACAAGAAGGAAGAGGGAAAGACACATACAGACCAGTTAGCCCCCATTAGAAACTGTCTGAGATGCTCCACCTAGTGACTAATAGAGGCAGGAAAATGTGGTTTTGATTTTGCCACATTGCCACTCCAAATAAAATAGCATTCTGTTTATCAGGAAGAAGGGGAGAATGGATACTCAGTAGGCAATTAGCAGTCTTTGCCACAGATGTTGATAGTAAATTGGCAAATTTTGAGTATATATATTTTTTTGTCAAAATTAAATGCTGACATCATTATGGTAGTCCCCTTGATTTTTAAAGCATCGTATTGGTCTGTGAAATCCAAAATCCAGACTCAGTGGTCTTTAATCATTTTTCTATATAAGCTTGAACTAAGATACACAACTCTTTGATAAAAAATAGTGAATGTGACAAAATCATCTAGGCTGAATTGTTGATGGAAAAAGATTCCAGGAGACTTGCCCACCATCTACACAGCCTTACCTCCTGTTTCACTCAAGTGATCAAGTTTTAATTATGGCCTTTGGAGACACTTCTGCTGTTCCAGAAAGAAGTCCTTGGGCCTTCTGGGGGCTCTCCATTCTTCCACTCCATCTCCTTCTCCCACTCACCTTGTCCTGTACTCCATTCATCCTTACTGGCCTGCCTTTCCTGGCATTATCCAACATTTTGCCTCCATGCCCTTCCTTGAGCTGGGCCTACTGCCTGTCATATTTCTTGCCAATCTCTTATGGTCATGTGGGAAAATACTTTCCATCTCTCTGGGCTCAACTCAAATGCCACTTTCTCTACAAAAGTTTTTGCGTTCCCTCCAGCTTGATGTAATCCCTCTTGTATGAGCGCCCAGAGAACTTTCTTGGTACCTCTATTAGGACAAGCATTATGCTTAATCCATGTTATTGTTATTTGGGTATATACCTGATTCTTTTAGGTGAGCATCTTTGTCTTACTTATCATGGTAACCCCAGAACCTAGAATAGTACTTGTTACATAGAATATACTCAATACATATTTGTTGAAAGAATATATATATATATATATATATATATATAAATGATCTTGTAACTCATTCTGGGTGATCATCCATTGGCCTGGGCATTAATAGCCTCCAGGGTAGATAACTCACAGACTCAACAATACTTACACCTTCCCTTTGTCAGATTTTTTTCTGATAGGAACCCTCTCTTGTCATTGTTCATTATCTTTTCTATCTCTAAGTTGCCTTGAGTCCTCTTCCCTACAGATAAAGAAGAAAATCCAACTTATCAGGCTCAGCATGACCAATGGGTAAGAGCAAGTCTCAGCTGCCTGCAACCAGAGGGCAGCTAGAATGACAGCCCAAGCCCAGGCCTTTCTTAAGACAGACAAAGACAGAAACAGAATCCAAGAAGGTCCAGGCAGGTTGGACCTGCTCTTAACGTGAGGGAGGGCCTGCATCTTCCCGTAGCTAGAGCAGGTGATCAGAACCATTTCAGGCAAAAAGAAAATGCCACCTTGGAAAAATGCAAAACAGTCATATTTTGTTGGATTTTAAACTAAAGTAACAAAAATGCAAAGCCAAGTAAAATAATCCCTAACACCTCCATTTGGAAAAGAAGCGTTTTTAAAGGGTAAACCTCATCTTTTCCAAGACTACATTTGTTTTCAGAAAGTTTTACAGAAATATAAGGAAAGGCTGGCTACAAGTCTCTGATCCTGATAATAATTGGAATTCTCTCTCTCACTGTCCTCTCCACTCCACTCCTTGTCTCCTTCTTTTTATGAATCTTGCCCTGTGTCTCTTTCTCTCTCCCTTCACATCCCTTACTGTTGGGCTAGGCCTTAATGCCATTTCCTCTTTCCCATGTGTCATCTTTTGATTAGCAAGGAAGAAGCCATCACAGACCCTACACAAAAAGGACCCACTTTGGCAGCTGTGATGTCATCCAGGATGTAAATTTCCCTGTGATATCAAACCCAGGGCTATAATCAGATTGAGTATTTGGGTACAGGAGACATTTCATTTCAAAGCATTTAACAGGCATTAACTAATCTATCCTCACTGGTGAAGGAGTTGGCTTCCCACTATTACAATGGATCAGGGTTCTCAGCTCCTTAGCATACACTGTGCTTTGCTCTGTGAATGAAGGGAAAAGAAAGAAAAGGAAAGGAAAAATATTTCTGCCATATTAAATTGGTATTTTTTATACAAGTCCTGTTTCCAAGAAAGGCACCTCCTTATCAGATTTCAGACCTGAGCCACACCTTGTAGTTTAGGCTTGAACTACACAGAGGTAATTATTTCCACTCATTTCTCCTTCAAGATAATAGAAATGTGAAACGTAGGAAGGCATTTCTGCACTGAAATTAATAAAACAAAAACTAAATTCTCCACCAACACTGGAGTGAGGCAAGCTGTTTCGTGCTGCTCTCTGGAGATGATGATGTCAGTAACAGGCTGAGCTCTGAGTGGTTGGGAGAAAGTATGGAGAAGAATGATTGAGATCAAGACTCTGCAGAACATGTGTATACATGTGTGTGTATGAGAGAGAGAGAGAGAGAGAGAGAGAGAGAGAGAGAGCGAGAGAGCGAGAGAGCGAGAGAGCGGAGAGAGAGAGAGAGAGAGAGAGAGAGAGAGAGAGAGAGAGGATAAATGAGGAAGTAGGAGGATTGTTGCATGAGACCAACATTGCATCCTGGTGTGCCCTAGCCCATCATTTGAGAAGCAATTACAGTTATCCCAACAACCTTCTGCAAGAAGACAGCACAGCCTTGGGGTAAAATTAGTCTTCTATTTTTTAAATGTTCTGTTTTGTAAATTTTCCAGGTAAACTTTGACTATACAAGGCTCAAGGCCACTGAGTTGCCTCTAAACCTCTGTATATCTGTGTTTTCAACCCAAAACATATGCATTTATTCTAAAAGCTAGGCATCGTGGTTTGATTATTCTCAAGGCCAATTTCAGTGTTAGCCTCACCTTGCCCTTTCCCAGCACATATCAGGGACCTAGGCCATCTGGTCATAGAATGCCAGGCACTATAATTCTATGAGGATGTCTGGAGATGTCTCCTCTGCTTTCTCCTTTCCCTTAGAGTCACAGAATTTTGAAGCTAGAGGGCCATCAGAGGTCACCTGTGGTCAATTTCTCATCTTATAGATGAGAAAACTAAAGCCCAGCAAAGAGTAGCGGCTCTCAAGAAGCCACCTAGATAGACCTCGGTACATGGTTCTCTTTTAAACTCTTAGTCCTCCAGTTAAGGATGTGTCAGTAAAATTCTTCACAGTACCAATCCCTTTTTTCTCAGCACAATAAATTACAAGCTTCTTGAGGGCAGTTTAACGGATTTGTTGGTTACTTTGTCTGCACTTCACACACCTTCTTCTCAAAGTCCCTTCTGAGTGGGCAGCCAGCTCTATCTGCTAGAGGAAGGGATTATGGGGGCTGTCTTAACGTCTTCCACACCTCAGCTGAGATTAATACTCAAAGTTTGCTGAATACATATTTGCCACAGATAGGGGGACCAAAATGGACAACTGATTTAAAATGTGCTATCTGATAAATTCTCTTCCAGGAATTGAGAATTCAAGTAAGTGTCCATTGTTCTTAAATTGAGAGAGCATGTAAGGCCCTCAAGGGTACCTGGTTTTCCCTATGTACAAGGAGAAATAGATAATGCCAGTTGCTACAATAGAAAGGTTTAAGGGACTCACAGAGTCAGGAAAAAAGTGGTTCACTGCCTCTTTTCCAATGGACTTTAAGTTCTGATTCCAGTCCTCATGAGTCTTTCTGCCACTCCTGCTCTTGAGTTTTAGAAGAAAACCATAAATCCTTTCAATATGTACTCCTTTCTGTTTAAAACAGTTTGAATAGATTTCTGTTACTTGCTCTTAAGCCTATGTATGACTCGTACTTTCATTGCCAACTTCTAATGCAATTCCTTCTGTATCAGTTAGCTATGCTTGTGTAACAAATTACTCCCACACTTAGCAACTAGAAAGCCAAAAAATTATCCCATAGTCTTTGACTGTCAGGAATCTGGGCATGGCTTAGCTGGGTCCTCTGGCTCAGTATCTCTCATGAGGCTGTAATCAAGGTATCACTGTGACTGCAATCCCTTCAAGGCTCAACTGAGAGTATCTGCTCCCAAATTCACTCCTGTGGCTGCTGGCAGGTTTCAAAAACTCTGATTCCAAGCTTAAGCACATGGGCCTTTTTGTAGGGTTGCTTCATAACATGGCAGCTGGTACCCTTAGAGCAAACAATATAAGAGAGAGTGAGAGAAAGCACCCAGAACAGGAGCTAGTCTTTTTATAACCTAATTTTGGAAGTGACATCCCATCATTTCTACCATATTTTATGTGTTAGAAGTGAGGCACTAGGTCCAGCCCATACTCAAGGAGGAGAGGATTTTGCAAGGGCATGAATGCCAGGAGGCAGGGATTATGGGGGCTGTTTTAAAGTCTTCCACACCTTGGCTGAGATTAATACTCAGAGTTTACTGAATACATATTTGCCACAGGCACTCTGTATTTTATGGGCCCCTTTTGTCTCTTCCTTATGTTTCAGGAGCACTGTCTGATCGAATGGGGTACTTTAACCCAATCCCTTATTTAGCAAGTACATATGATGACTAAAGACTAAACTTCTTTCATCATCTAGATTGCAAATTCCCTGAAAGCAAGAATTATGTCTTATTCTTTGCAATGCCTTGAACACCATATGCAGTCAATAAATATGTAATCATTGGTTGAATTAATCTGTGTGATACAGAATAAAATGCTCTGTGACATGATTCTCTGGTACCCAAGTTCTAGTTTGGGCTGTGTTCAACCATTTTGATCTTGGGTAAATTACAACTTCTTATGGTTCTTTAAAACAGGAGATTAGAGCAGAAGATCTTTAAGGCTACTGTAATATGTTTTGGAAAATTCCTCCTTATTTGAATTCCCTTTGAGAAAATGTATCAGACACCACTGGTGACCCTCATCATCTTCTTGTTCCACCTCTAATTTTTTCAACAGCTGCAGTGAGCAGATGCATATTAAACTGAGAGCGTTTATCCTCTTTCTGCCCCTGGGCCTTCTCTGCCCATGTAGGAGGCAGGAGTTTGCCTGGTCTATGTGTGTATGCAGCTCAGAAGTGGGAGGGAGTTAGAACCCCTCGGGCAATCTTCAACTAGGGTTAGATGTGGATAAAGGTCCCAGGTTCCTGTCCTTCCAATGAATAATTTTCCGAGGCATTCTCTACACTTCCTATGAAATCAGACCCTGTTGCCCTTCATTCTCTTCATGTTCTTTCCTCCCTTGTTTCATTCTCTCCTTTCCTTCACATCTAATTGCTAGGATCACCTCTCAAATAACCTACCTTTGCCCAAGTCTATGCTCTACTTTCAAGAGAACCCAAACTAAGACTAGCCATTTCTTTCTCTGCCCATCTTTTGCCACTAAGGCTAAACCATGAAGAAGTTTTGGTCAGAAAAAGAATGTGACATGGGGAAGTCCCAACCAGATTATAAGTCTGCTCCTTCTGGCCCTCTCTGGACCAGAGTTTCATAGTGAGAAGTTGTCTGATAGCAGTGAAAACAAAAGCCAAGAACAGCAGTGCAGTCATCTACTCTCTGGGAACTCTAGGAGGAAGTGGTCCAGCATAGTTCCTGCAATAACCTAGGGCAGCTACTTGTTAGGCAGAGGGCAAACCTGAGTTAGCATTTCTGAGATATCCTAGACTCTATGTGGCATGCAAGAGACCCCAGAAATGCTTACAGACCCCTAGGAAAACACAGATGATGGCAAGACACTACCTGGAGAGCTTGCCAAAAGGGAGTTACCACCATGAAACAAAAAAAGATCCTAGAACCAAGGAAATTGATTGAGCTATCTGAACAAGAGGATAAATAAGGGCCATGACTATGCCTCATGGGGTCTTCAATAGCAGCCAAGGCCGAGGAGAACTCGAATCATCAGGGAAGACCACAAGGCCCCGGAAGATGACATCATAAGATCATTAACCATCAGTTTTAGCAGTTGCCAGCATTGTGAACATTCTATTGCTATGGAAACATGAAGGACCTAGAGAATGGAACAGCGACACTGTATGGATCCCAAACCCGCCATGACCATAAGAATGTGGCATACTCACATCCCACAACTAAGTGCTATCTTGGAGAGGCTCAAGAAAGGGGGGATAAAATAGAAAGAGTAACTATTTAAAGCACAAAAAATAAATTTCCAAAAAATATTGTTTAAATAGTTGGAGTGGACCAGGCTTACCAGATCGGAACCAAGTTTCATACTTATTTCCAGTTCTTTGGCCCACTTTTGTGAGTGTGCATGTGTGCTACCATGAGCACACACACATGTGCCTGCAAAGGCACTTTGGGCTTGTGAGAAAGCTTGAGTCAGGTGCAGAAAATTCCTTTGCACACAGTGGAATGTGAAATAATCTTTAAAGTCCTCTTGGGTATTGGCAGGGCAGGGAATAAAGCTTCAGTCTCTTGGAGGGAGTCAACCACAGATACAGCGTCTCCTACCTGGGGCAGTTTTCCATGTTAAGGCTGGGCTCATTTGAGTTGGAAATGCCACATGAGCTGTAAACCCATCTCTGTGTGTCTGGTTTTACTTGGGATGCCGAAGTCAGAGGTCTTTACACATTCAGCAAGAACTGTGAAGGGAAGGTGGGGGTGGAAGGATCTCAGCATTTGCTCCTTTTATCTTTTTGGGCAGTTCCAATTTCCCTCCCCTGCACATTCCCCCATCTCTGCTGTATCAAGGCCATCTGTGTCCCCTGTGTTTCCTGGTGTCTTCTGGGATGCCTCTTCTGCCATGACAGTTGCGGAGGGTTCCCCAGGGCAAGTAGAAGCATGATTTGCTTTTCAAGCTCTGCCCACTTATTGATCTCCTGTCCGAGAAATGTCAGCAGCAGCCAGGAGCTCTCCTGGCTAAGGCACTTAGCTTGGAAGCCTGTGGTATCTGCCTGTATAAACCCTCCTGCTTCTTGCCTCTCTGGCTTTAGAACTATTCCCGCCCCCACCCTGGGAAAAGTCTTCTAAGATGAGATGGCAAGAATCAAACAGCAACATGCTTTGAACACTGGGACGGGTACCAGATTTAAATTGGGCAAAAGCCTTGAGCTCAGAGCCAGTGCATTTCACTTCCTGCCATCCCTCCCCGCCCTCTGCATTTGATTGTTGGGAGCAGGTAAAGAAATCTCCCCAGGAGGCTGGCCAGGAGCAGTTGGCCTAGGAGTCAAAAAGTGAGGCTCTGGTCTAGGACCTGGGCAGATAAAGGCAAGCCATTTTTTTCAGCTCCTATCTCCTCTCCTTCTACCCCAGCTCTAGTACAATTTAAATTCAGGATTGTGAGAAGGGGAGGGGAAGAGATAGAGACTGTGTGTTTAGTGGTTAAACCTTTTAAAGTTTAAGTGCTTAAACAGGGCCTTCTCCGTATCTGTCTATAGCAATTCCCATGACAGTTACAGCAAAATTACAGAAACTGGGTCATTTATATAACCCTTTGTATTGTCAAGGCGCATTAAATGTCTGCTTTCTTGCACCCTGCTGAGCTGTCTTCAGCTGTCAAATCCCCATACTGCAGCTGAACACACTGAGGGTAAAGGACTTTAGCAATGCATACACAGTGAATGTGGGACCCTCAGGTGCAGCAAACGTTCTAAAAGGGAGGTTTAAATTTCCTCTGAGCATGAGTCCCATGGTTTAAAATATATTGAGCCTTCTGCTTTCCCGTCAAATGCTTTGTCATTTGGCTAGTGGGTTTATTTCCCAAATAGCCAAACTTGACATTAGTTTTTTATTCTGGACAGGGTTGAAAGAGCTCATTCATCTATTCATACATTTGATAAAGAAGGATTTATTGAATATTTTCTAAAGTGCTACTAACTTAGAATAATATGTACTGGCCACTGCTTTAAGGTTATTTTAAGGTCATTGGGTTAAGTCATTTTAACCCAGTGAGGTAGACAATATTATTATCCCCATTTTACAGGTGAAGAACCTGAGGCACAGAGAGGTATAGGAAATGTTGTGGTGTGCTACCTAAATGTCCCTTCACAACAAAGCTATATATATATATATTTAATTTATATGTGAACTATCTGCTGCCCATATTCCCCACAGCTGGAGAAATGAGTAGCTTTGTTGTGAAGGGATATATATATATATATATATATTTAAAGAGTACCACATTTAGTGCCCTTCTAGAAACTGCCTTCTAGTTCACGTCCCCTTCCTGGGGGCAACCCACATTCAATGACTGAATTATGCAGGGGTGGAAAGGCCTGTCTGTTTTGGCTCCATTCTTTAGAATAACTTAGTAGGGCCACCCGAGCCCCACTGCTCGCCCAGGGGGTCCACTGAGTACTTCTTTGTGATTGCTTTACAGCTCAACTCCTGCCTTAGCCCATTCCTACCTCTTATGCCCTGCCACTGCTGTTGATCCCAGGGGCACCCCTCAATGACTCTCTTGCATTCACATCTACATCTACATCTCAGAGTGTGTTTCTCTGCGATCCCATCTGAGGCAGGAGGAAAAGTAACCTCTAACAGGTCCAGGTCACATGTCTAGTGGGCAATGGAGGTAGTTTTAAACTTCCTATGGGCGACAACTACCTCATTTACTGGGTAGCTGAACAGTTCCTCTTGTTCAATCCTAGGTCTGGCACTTTATTCGCATTCTTTGACGCGTTTAATCCTTTAACCCTAGAGATATCACTAACCCCCTTCTACATAGAGAGGCCTGAGGCTTGAGAAAGTAAGCATGAAGAAAGGAGCTTCAGCAGGATTTGAGTCTGGGTCTCTTGGCATGCTTGGCAGCTCCAGCTTCAGCCCTAGCCATCCTTCCATTGCAAACTGTCCACACAGACAACACTTTTCAAAGACTGCAGATTGCAAAGGTGCTTCTGTTTCACAAAGTTCTTTCAGCTCCTAAAGAGGTACAGAAAGGAAGGTATTATCACTTTCATTTTTTCCAGTGAGGAAATGTTAGCTCAGGAAGGTTAAAAGGATTTACACACTTGTTGCTAACATAGCAGAAGCTCAGACCCAGGTCTCCAGTATCTATTACCCATGTCAATACCCTAATCCAAGGCTTTAGGTTGGGAGCAGTGCAGGATGCTGTCCTATGTGAAAGCTTGTCCCTGCCCAAGAAGTGGTGCCATCTGTATCTCTGCTCTGCCTCTCTGCTTGAACCCTAAGGTTCTAGAATTCTGAGAGTGTGAGCAGTAGTTACCAGTGCCATCGATACTATCACATCTCTGTCCTTAGTAAAGCTCTTATACACATGGCTGAATCTCAAGAAACATGGTGAGAGAAAGAAGTCAAATACGAAAAGCACATTCTGTACAATCCATTTACATAAAGTTCTACAACAGTCACAACTCATCTATGGTGATAGAAGTCAGAATAGTGATTACTTTGATGAAAGGATGTTTTGACTGGAAAGGATCACAGAGAACTTTCTAGGGAGATGGAATTTTTCTGAAACTTGATGGGATAGTGGTTACATAGATGTCTGTATTTGTCAAAACTCTTCAAACTGTACACTTAAAATGGGTGCATTTTGTATGTTAACTATACATCTGTAAATCTGATTTAAAAACAAGTCACTGACACAGTAGATGTTATATTCTTAACCCGGGCTTTCTGAAGCCTCTGGCATTCATAAAATGATACAGACCATTGTGAGCATAGGTGTATTTTCTAGGAAAAGGACTCTCAGTTTTCTCAGGTTCTACTCTTACAAGAGTATTCATAACTCACTTAACATAGACACATGAAAAACAAATCACCTCAAATAACCATTCTGTGTGTGAAAACCTAGCAGGCAGTTCCCTTCACAGAACTCAATAGCCCTTGGGGGCTGGATTCCTGGGGACACAGAGCCAAGGTGGAAAGCGGGGGAGGTTCTGAAAGTGGATTCAAAGCCAACCGTGTACAATGGAGGAAAAGGAAGGACTGAGGGACAGGTCAAAGTCTGAAGAAGAATGACCAGGCTGTTTAACCTTGCCTGCCAGTAAGATGGAGAAGAAGCCACAATTGCTTTGGTATCTATGGCTTATACAGGTTGAAAATCACAATCTTGTCATGCCTATTTAAACCACCACAATGCAGTGAAATCCCATTATCTGCCATATATTACTGTGCTGACAGATATGGGAGGGAACTTCAGACACCATCAGATACATCCCACACCCTTGGGAACTGGGGAGCTTGGAAAATTCTGTCCTGGCAAAAGCCTCTTTGAACAATCATCTGAGTACTCCTGACTTAAGCCAAGATGGAGAATGGATTGTGTGGGAGCAGCACCTTGTGTAAGGTAGCACATGAGTATGCCTGTGTGTGCATGTGCACACACCAGCAAGAGCTGGGCTGATGCTTTGTGCGATATTTCAGAAAGTAGCAGCAGCAGCACTTGGGAAGTTGAAAAGCTGAAACCTGTGAATCAATCCAAGTACAAAGCTCTCAGTTTCTAATTCTGTACCTGTTTCCAACACCTTGGGAAAAATCAATCTGTGCAGAACCTCACACTCTTGGCATTTCTGATACTCAGTTCTAGGAAGTTGCAATAACAGCAGGTGTCTAAACCACCGATTTCTTTTAGAAGGTCCTACAACTTCAGGAACTTTTTAATGTCTATACACAGAAACACTCTATAAAAAGCTAAAACTTCTGTCTCCTATAGGCTATGGTTGAAAAAGGCCCAGGGTACACTTTTATTCATTCTTTCAACATATGTTTATCAAGCATCTACTATTTGGCAGGCTATAGGCATACAGAAGGAAATAAGACCAAAAAAATACCCTGCCTTCATAGAGCTCACATTCTAGAGAATTAGTGAATAAATAAATTATGTATTATGTTAGATAATATAATAGGAGAAAAATAACTCCCCCGAAAAGGCAAAAGTGCTACTGCAATTTTATATAGGGTATTCATGGAAGTTCTCACTGAAAAGAGGACAGTTGAGCAAAGCTCTTTAGAGTTGGGGGAATCAGCTATATGAATAGCTGAGAAGACAGTCCCAGGGAGCAAGAACATCCATGAAGCAGAAACATGTTGGAAAAATTGAGGAACAGCAAAGAGGCCAATGTGGCCAAAACCAAATGAGCAAGGGAGATTGTAACTACAACATGAAACTAGTGAGGTACTAAAGGCCAGATTATGTAGATCCCTGTAGATCATTGTAAAACTTGGGCTTCACTCTGAGTGAGATGGAGAGTTCTGAGAAGAGGAGGGACTTGCTCTAATTTAGGTTTTAAATGGATCATTCTACTTGCTGTGCTAAGAACAGACTATAGCACAGGTGGTGGGAAGAGTTGGTGAATGTGAAGATATATCAATAGAAACTATCCAATCTGAATTACAGACAGAAAAAATACTGAATAAAATAGAGCCTCAGGGACCTGTGTGTTTTAGCATTTATGTTATCACAGACCCAGAGGAGAGAAGAAAGTGCACAATGGAAAATAAGAAATTGAAGAAATGATGGCTGATAGCTTCCCAAGCTTGGCAAAGGACATTAACCTATGTATTCAAGAAGCTGAGTAAACCACAAATAGGACAAACCAAAAGAAATCTATGACTAGACACACAAGAAACTGGTGAAAACTAAAGATGAGGAAAAATTCTCAAAAGTTGTCTTAGAAAAATAATGTATTACCTGTAGGGGAACAATAATTTGAATAACTGCAGATAGCTCACAAAAATGATGGAGGTCAAAAGGAAGTGGCACAACATTTTTAAAGTGCTAAAAATACTCAACATAATTCTAAATTAAGCAAAAATATACTTTATAAATGAACGAAGGTGAGATAAAATATTCTCATGATGAAAAATTAAAATAATTTGGAGCCAGGAGATTGCTGTAAAAGAATTGCTAAAGCAAGTTCTTCAAACAAAAGGGAAATTATAACAGAAGGAAACTTGGAATATCAGAAATAAAGTAAGAGCAACAGAAATGGTCAACATCAGAGTAAATATAATTCCTCTATTTGAGATATTTAGAATATGTTTGACACTGAAAGCAAAAATTATAACATTATCTTCTGGTATTTTAACATAAGTGAAATATGTAATGTACAAGAGAAATACAGCACAAAAAGACTTTAAACAATGGTAGATTTTGTACATTGCAATTGAAGTGGCTAAATATCAATTTTAATTTGATGATGAAAAGTTAAGTATATATTTTATAATATGCAGTAGTCCCCCTTTATTTGTGGTTTCACTTTCTGTGGTTTCAATTACCTGCAGTCACTGCAATCTGAAAATATTAAATAGAAAATTCCAGAAATAAATGATTTATAAGTTTCAAATTGTATGCCATTTCAGGTAACATGATGAGGTCTCACACCATCTCGCTCCATCCATCCCTTTGGTGTATCCACGATATATATCCTATCCTCCCATTAGTCTCTTAGTAGCAATCTTGGTTATCAGATTAACTTTCACGGTTTCATGGGGCTTGTGTTAAAGTAACCCTTGTTTTAATTAATAGTGGCCCCAAAGCACAAGAGTACTGATCCTGGCAATTCAGATATTTCAAAGAGAAACTGTAAAGTGATTTCTTTAAGTGAAAAGGTGAAAGTTCTAGACTTAATAAGGAAAGACAAAAATTATTTCACAATGTTGGTAAACTCCATGGTGAGAATGCCTGAAATTACATATAATACTGAACCTTATATATACTATGTTCTTCTTGTCCATATATACCTATGATAAAGTTTAATTTATAAATTAAACAATTTCATGGACAAAAAAAATCATTTACATTAATACAAATGGTCTTGGAATGTATACCATATAAAGGGGAACTAGTATACCTAGAGCATCCAGTAAAATAACTAAGTGTGATATAGTCAAAATCACAAGAGATAAGTTAAAATTGAATACAAAAAATGTTCAAATACCACTATGACTGAATACAATATTGTATCTTGGATTGAATCTCAGAATAGAAAACTGAGATGAGTAGAAAGATTGGTGAAATCCAAATAAAGTCAGAAGTTTAATTAATAATAATGAAACAATTATTGGTTTCTTAATTTTGACAAATGTATCATAGTAATATAAACTGTTAACATTAGAGGAAACTGGATGAGGGATATATAAGAACTTTCTGTGTTAACATTGGAACTTTCTGTAACTCTAAATTTTTTCTAAAATAAAAACTTCTCATAAAAATGTTCAAATAACCCAAAATTAGACAAGAAAGAGAGAAACAAGAACAAAAAACAGAGGAAAGAAAAAGAAACTGAAGAATAAAATGGTAGAATTAATCAAAACGTTAATAATTACATTAATAAAAATTACACCAATGAAAAGAAAGATGGTCAGACTTGATTAATAAAAGACTATATATTGTCTACATGAAACTCATTTCAAATATAGTAATACAGGTAGGTTAAAAGTGAAAGAAAAAAAAAAAGATTTACCATGCAAATACTAATCAAAAGAAAGTTGGAGTGCATCTATTAATGTCAGATGAAAGAGATTTCAGAGCAGAGAAAAATTATTAAGGATCAAGAGGGACAGTACATTATGATGAAAGAATCAATTCACCAAGAAGACATAACAGTGCTAAATGTGCATGTACCTAACAAAGAGTATCTACTACACAAAGCAAAAACTGACAAAATTGAAAAGTGAAATAGACAAATCCACAATTATAGTTAGAATTTTTTCAACATTCACCTCTCAGAAATATATAGAACTAGTTGACAGAAAATCAGCAAGCCTATAGAACTGAATAATGATGTCAACCAACTGGATCTAATTGATATTTATAGACCATTCTGCCCAAGAACTGGAGAATATGCAGTTTTTTCAAATGAACAGAAACATTCACCAAGATAGAGAATATTCTACAAATCTTAACAAATTTAAAAGAATTCAAATTATACAAAATATGCTCTCAGACCATAATAGAATTAAACTAAAAATCCATAATACAAAGGTAACAGGAAAAGCTCCAAACACTGGGAAAGTTAACAACATACTTATAAATAATCTTTAAATCAAAGAGAAATTATCAAGGGAAATTTAATATAGTTTGAACTGCATGAAAATAAAAATGCAACATATTGAAATTTGTGTCATATCTATAGCAGTGCTTAGAGGGAAATTATAGCATTAAATGCTTACATTATAAAAGTAAAGTTCTTAAATAATAACCAACAGTTTCCATCTTAAGAAATTAGAAAAAGAACAAAACTAATCCAAATGAAGCAGAAAGAAGGCAATAATAAAGAAGAGATATCAATGAAATGGAAAACAAGTAAAAAATAGATAAAATCAATCATACCAAAAACTAGGTGTTTGAAAAGATCAATACAGTTGATAAATTTCTAGCAAGACTGATGGAGAGAGAAGGAGAGAGATGGAGAGAAGGAGAGGGAGATGGAAGGAGGGAGGGAGAAAGAGAGAGAGATAAGATAAATTTCCAATATTAGGAATGATAGAGGGAATATCACCAAAGACCCTGCAAACATTAAAAGAATAATAAGGGAATAATATGAACAACTCTATGCAGATGCATATGAATTTGATAACCTAGATGAAATGGAGTGAGTTTTTATAAATCACAAATTACCAAAACTCACCCAAGATGAAATAATCTGAATAGTCTCTTACCTACTAAAAATATTAAAGTCCGAGTTAAAAACCTTCCAAGAAAGAAATCTCTACTAAATATTTAAAGAAGAAATAACATTGATTCTATATCTTCCAGAGAAGAGAAGAGCATGGAATGCTTACCAACTCATTTTATGTGACCAACATTCCTCTGACACCAAAGCCAAAGAGAGTACAAAAATAGAAATTTACATACTGGTATCTCCCATGAACATAGACACAAAAATCCTCAATAAAACATTAGCAAGTTGAATCCATCAATATATAAAACCATAACGCAAACAAGTGGGATTTATTTCAGAATAGCAATATTCAAAAGTGGGTGAATATAATTTACAGTATTGACAGTCTGAAGAAGAAAAACCACAAGATCCTATCAATTGATGCAGAAAAAGCACCTGATAAAATTCACGATCTATTCATGATAAAAATTCTCAGCACTAGAAATAGAAGGGCTCATCCTTAACTTGATAAAGGGGTATCTATAAAAACCCTGCAGTTAACATCATACCTTCTGATGAAAAATGGAACGTTTTCTTCCTATGATGAGGAACTAGGCAAGGATGCCCACAATTACCAACCCCCATTCAACAACAGTGAATTAGGCAGTGCAATAAGGCAAGAAAAAGAAATATAGGCATATATGATGGAAAGGAAGAAATAAAATTACCGTTATTGTCAGGCAATGTGATTGTCTACATAGAAAATCCCAAGCAATCTTCAAAACAAAACAAAACCTCCTAGAACTAATAAGTTTAGCAAGGTTGCAGATATAAGGTCAACATACAAAGATAAACGGTAATACTATGCACTAGCAATGTACAATCGTAAACCAAAAATTTCAAAAGCAAAACAATTTATAATCACTCCAAAACAATGAACTACTTAGGCGTAAAATATAAGAAAATATGTACAGGATCCGAATGCTGAAAAATACAAAGCAGTGATGGTAGAAATGAAAGAAGACTTAAAGAATTGAAAAAATGGAGTGATATACCATGGTCATGGATTGTTAAACTTCGATGTAATAAATGTCAATTCTCACTAAAATGATTTCTAGATTTAATGCAACACCAAGTAAACCACAAAAGGATTTTTGTACATATAAACAAGCTGATTCTAAAATTTATATAGAATGACAAAGGCACTAGAATTTGAAAAAGAATAAAGAATAAAGAAATCATACTACTCGATTTTCAAACTTAATAGCTACAGTAAACAAGATAGTATGGTATCGGCAAAGGGATAGACACATAGATCAATGGAGCAAAATAAAGCATTTAAACATAAACTGATAGTATGACCAACTGATTTTTGATGAAGTTGCAAAGAGTGGGTACTGGCCCCCATTGGCCCCTGTAGTCAGGGCAGAGTTGGGTGCAGGGAACCTTGCATTGAAGGGAATCTAACTCTCCTCTTGCATTCTGAAAAGAGAGCTGTAGAAACTCATACTTTTCAGAAGCAGGCAATGAGAAGGAGAAAAGTGTTCTCAGCAGAGGAAACTGGAAGGCCCTGCCATGACTGAGGAACGAGGAGGCCAGTGTGGCTGGGGTAAAGGAAAAAATAGGAGGTGAGTACAGAGGTCACAGAGGGCCAGATACAGAGGGCTTTGGCAGCCCCTGGGAGGACCTGGTTGTTTCCTCTGCTGTGTGCTATAGGAGGGTTTTGAGCCAAGAAGTAATACAATATGATTTAGTCTTTTAGTAGCCTCATTCTCACTGCTGGATTGAAAAATGACTGAACCAGGGGAAAGGGGTGAAGCAGAGAGAGCAGTTAGAAGGCAGCTGGGATAATTCAGGTGACAAATAATGGTGGCCTGACCAAACTAGTAAGCAGCGGCAGTGAGCAGAAGTAGTCAGTTCTGGACATAATTTGAAAGTACAGGTTGTAATGTATGTGTATGTGTGTGTGCTAGGGGTTCTGATGAGAATTTCTTAGTTTCGGTAAAAAAAAAAAAATATCTGAGAAGCACTGTTCCTGAAGCAATTATATTTCCTCTCCATTCTGTTCATTCAAAGGCTGACTCAGAGGCCTAGCAACTGCTTTAGGCCTCTGGATGCCAAAGAATTGAGTGTGTGCCTGTAATGGGTGAAGTAAGCAGAAGGCCACTGTCTTGGCTTCATCAGAACCTCTGACCTTTTCCTCTGAGGTCTGTGAAAGAAGAAGCCCCTCAGCTGGCCTGCTGGATGGCCTGACATCATGGGTCCAGCCACACTTTGATAGACTAGACCCATTCAACGGAGTTTCAGATTGCAAGTGGATAAGTTTCCTTTACTTCATTTTATAGATAAGAAAATTAGGTATGGAGAACTATGGTGATATATCCAGTATCCCAGATCAAGTTGATGGTAGAATATCACTTTCTGTCTGTTGCTCCAACCATGCATGGGAGGTGCTCAGGGCCGATGGCTGTATTCCAGTTCTTGCTTTCCTTACTGATCTTATCTTTCTAGACAGCCCAGAGGCCTTCCCTCATGAACCAAGCCAGCTGTGCAGTGACTGGGGTGGTGGTGCAGAGAGTTTATGCCCTCAAGTATTCTGCTTATTAAGGGGCCCCTTGACCTCCTGCCTGCAACTTCTGAGCTTCGCCTGACCCAGGCAGGGCAGTAGGACAAACAGGGGCAAACTAGACTGCTGCTTTGAAACAGAGCTGAGGATATGCACCTATTATTATTTTAATTTTCAGGCTACAGTGTTGTTATAGATTTAATTGTGTCTCCTCCAAATTCACATGTTGAAGCCTTAACTCCCAGGATCTCATAATGTAACTACATTTGGAGAATCTTTACAGAGGTGATCAAGTTAAGATGAAGTCTTTAGGGTGGGCCCTAATCCAGTATGACCAGTGTCCTTATAAGAAGAAGAAATTTGGACACAGACACACAGAGGAAAGATCATGTGAAGACACAGCAAGAATGCAGTCATCTATAAACCAAGGAGAGAGGCCTAGAAAAGATTTTTCCCTCAAGGCTGTCAGCCCTCAGAAGGAACCAACCGTGCTAACATTTTAATCTGGGACTTCTGGTCCCTAGAAATATGAGACAGTGTATTTCTGTTGTTTAAGTCACCCAGTCTGTGATACCGTATTATGGCAGCCTGAGAAAACTAATACCATAGTCATCTTGTTTTCTTAGGTTGTAGTCCAGGGCATGATAAGTGTGGTCCATCCTAGTCCAGGCCTCATGACACCAATTAATGGTCAGCCACAGAGGCAGACTGGGCCATGGAGTGGGAAGTAGAGAGAGGTCCAAGTAAAATACTTCCCACAGCCTCTGCTTTCAGCATCCTTCCTCTCTCTTGCCCATTGCCTCATAGAGCCAGTCATAGGCAGTCCATGAGTGACTGTGGGAGACCTTTCCAGGCCCTTCCACACTGCTGGAAGGAGAGTCCACAGCTAGAAATTGCGTCCCTGGCACCTGAAAGCAGCTGCAAATAGGTGACAGAGGAAGGGTTACTCCATTGGGACAGCTTTCTCTCTGGGATCCCAAGGCCAAGTTCTCCTGGGGCTGGCCCAGAAGCCTCCTCTGCTTATCTCATCAAGGAACCAGAAGACACTTCGACTGTGGGTGCACCTGTTTGGCGCCTCCTGGAGAGGAGCTGGGGGCTCTTTTTAGCACATACACCCTTTCCTCTCTTTCTGTCTGTCTTTTTTTCTAAATACAAGAAGGCAGTTTCTTCTGTACCAGGAGTGAAAAGTGGGAGGAGGCCAAGAAATGAAAGGCTTGGAGAGTGTTACACATAACAGTGGGTGTATTTTATGGAAAGCAGCCGACAATCAGTGTTTGCAGACGCCTTTTATTTTATATTATTTCCTCATCTGTTCAGCTTTCTTGGGCGAGAGCCAGAAAGTTAATATTCTCAGTCAAAGTCGGCCTTTTATCTGTCAGGTTCAAAATGAAACCAAGTCGCTGGGGTTTTAAAGCATCTCAGCCAAAAGGCAAACACACTTTATAGCCCAGGGGCTGTTGCTGTGGCTGCCACACCTGTGAGAAGCTCCTACTGAGGCCCTGTTACTGGGGCTTTTGATTACAGGCTGCTGTGACTCCTTAACCAGGATATAAGTCACCCTCAGGAGCCCAGCCTGGCTGTGGCCTTTTGGTGTCACCAGCACATGAGCATGGTGCCATCAGCCAATGCCCAAGTCACCTCGGGAAGGAGGTGGTTAACCCTTGCCTGAGTCCTGCTTGTGATCCTGAAAGGAGTCTCAAGGAGAAGTGGTCTAAACAGTGCTGTGGTTGTTTGAAAACATGCCTCCAAATTTTCTGACAGTCCTCCCCAACACACACACAAGAAAAGGTGAAACAATTCCCCTCCCTTTGCATATGGGCTGGCTTTCAAGACTCACTTCTAACAAATTGTTACAAAAGTAACAAAAAGAGATGCTGTGTGATCTCCAAGGCTAAATGATAAAAGGTGATTCACCTTCCACCTGGCTCTCTCTCACAGGACACCCACGTTGGGAGCCCTGAGCTGCCATGTAAGAAATACAGTGTTCTGAGGCTACCACGCTGTAGAGACTATGTGGAAAGACCACACAGAGAGACCAGGAGCCCAGCTATGCCAGCCCACAGCTGTTAGTCTTCTTAGCCCAAGAACTAGTTAGAGAAAAGGCCTTTGAGATGTCCCCACCTCTAGCCATGTGACTTGTGCAGCACAAGAGACCCCCAAGTAAGATCTGCCTTGCTGAGCCTAGTCACTCCAGAACCATGAGAGGTAATGATAAAAGTACTGCAGCTGTGTTAGGTTTAGGGTGGTATGTTATACAGCAATGGATAACCAGTACATTGGCCTTGTCCCTTCTGATTTTGTCTCATCTAAAGCAAAATTATAAAAGGTAGGTCCTTTTCTGCTATGCAAAGCCTCCCTGGGCATGATAGCTTGCAGGAAGAGGCCATTGACAGGTCAAAAAGCCTAAATTCCAGTTCTGATTCTTCCTGACATACCACCTTGGGCCACTTTCTCAACCCTTCTGGGCCTCAGTTTCTATATCTATAAAATGGGATAGATAAGACTAGCTTCACAGAGATGTTAGGAGGCTTTAATGAGATGATAGATGTAACTCCTAGATTTCTCAACACCCTAAGATGTAAGATCTATAAATCACACATTCCTCCGTATCACAAGTGTATTGCAGGAAGATATATACAACCCATAAAAAGTGTAACATACATGCAAGTGTAAGAGGAAAGGAGGCCCTTGTAAAATATAAGAACTATTCAGAAGCTCCTTCTTATTTTTATGCTCTATCATAGTTACATGGGGGCAACCAATGAAGCCATTCAGCCATGGAGATTCTGGAAAGCCCATGGCTTTGTGGCCCTCTCCATTAAACCCTAATCAAAGTGAGGGCCTCTTTCGTCAAGTTGGGGCCTCCTCCCGGTTTAGAAGCCACTTAAAATGCAGTGGGGTGACCCTCGGGATAGAATTGCAGAAACCTCCCTCTATCAATTACACTCCACCCAAACCCAGATGCAGCTGGACTCAGTAGCATATTTGGGGATCAATTGAAATTGGAAATAGGCTATGCAGGAAGGGATGAGGAGTAAGAATTTTACCTCATGCTATGCTGCCCCCACACTTAGTTTAGACCCAGAATTCTGCTTACCTCTCTGAGTGCTCTGCCCTCAGCACCCACCCATTGGCACTTCTGGGAGCCTCTCCCTTCCTTACAATATGTCTGCTGCTAATAAAAGCATAAATGCTACAAAGCACTTATTACAGTAATATTATCTTTATATTATCCCAGCATTACCAGACTGTGTGCAGGGGCTGGGGAGGCAGGAGAACCTCTTCGGTGCTGTCAGTTTATCGGAGGAGGCAGTTTAGTTTAATGATAATGACTTACACTTACATAGCTGCCCTCATCCCAGAGGACCCTGGAGCACTTTACAAACACACTCTCACTCTGAGCCTTTCTAACAAACCTGAGCCGCAGCAATGCTTATAAATAATATATAATCTGAGTGCCTCTATATACTGCAAATGTATGATATAAATATGTATAAATGTAACAAATATAATTTTTGCATGTTACATTTCTAATCTTTACAAAAATGCTAGCCCATCATGGGTGTGCAGCCACAAAACAGACTCACAGGATGTGAAGTCCAATAAATATCGATACCATGCAACCACTTACAACAGGTACCAGCCTGGGGCTTTTAAAAGCTAAGGAAATCATTCAGGGTCTATGTTCACTGGATTTCTCTTTCACTGGAAAGGTCATTCTCAGGTCAAGTTCCTTCAAACAGTTCTAGCTCAGATATGGAATGCACAGATATGGACAGTCCTGGATGCTCATCAGGGCTGATTCTGAAGCTTTGATGCTGGTGCTGTGTGATCGTGTACAAAGCAGAAAGCTTAGCTGGGCCTCAGCATAATTGGATATAAGGCTCTATGGTAGCCAATCTTTTAGGCTCTTGCTATATTAAAATTATACATTAGGCCTTTTGCCATGTGGATTTGTAGTACTTCACTTTAGAGTAGGCAGAGATTACTTCCCCACCCCATGGATTGGGATTTGGCCACGTTTTATGATTACTATTGTTATGTAACAAACTGCCCCAAAACTTAGTAATGTAAAACAACAGCCATTTTATTATGTTCATGGATTCTGAACATAATAAAATGGCTGTTGTTTTACATTACTAAGGTCAGGGCACAGGAGGGATGGCTTGACTTTGCTCCGAGATGTCTAGAATCTCAGTTGGAAATATGAGAAGGCTAGGAGTGACTCAATGGCTAGAGGTTAGAACCATCTGAAGGTTCATTGTCTCACATGTCTAGAGCCTGGGCTGGACAGCTAACCAGAATCTTCAGACAATCTCACAACATGGTGGTCTCAGAGTAGTCAGACTTTTTATGTGGCAGCTCAGGGTTTCAAGTGCAAGTGATATGGTGACAAGGTGGAAACTGCATCATCTGTTATGTCCAGTCTTGAAAACCAGTGCCACTTCCACTGTTCTCTATCATTGAAGGAGTCTCAAGCTCAGCTGGACTGAAGGTGAGGGGAATTAGATTCCACTTTTCAGTGGGAGGAATGTCAAAGTCACAATCATAGGGCAGAGTATGGGATAGGATATATTGTTTGGCCATCAGAATCAGTTTCCTATGCTACATAACAAATTACCACACACTTAGTGACTTACCATCATGTACATTTTTACCATTTCCGTGGGTCAGGAATTTAAACACAGCTTAGCTAGGTCCTCTGCTGACTCTCATAAGGCTGTATTCGAGGTGTCAGCCAGATTGAATTCTTTCCGGGGCTTGGGATACACTTCCAAGATCATGTGATCACTGGGAGAATTTAGTTTCTTCATCCGTAAAAGGACTGTGTTAAGCATGGTAAGGATCAATGGTAAAAACACATGAAGGTACCTGGGATACCAAAAAGAGCTACATAAATAATCCTTATTATTCTCCAACTAGATTTTAAAATTCCTGAAGTCAGGGCCACTGTGTTATATTCATTTTGAATGTACCATGGAGCCTAGAGTATAGCTAAGCACATGGCTGAGTCTCAAGAAATGCTGGCTGGGTGGATGTGTTGAGGGTGAATAAATAGACAGGAGCTTTTGAGAGCATATCAAGTAATATGAGGGAGGAGATATCTGGCATGTCTATTACCATCATATATATAAAAGCTGGCCTTTGGAATTAGATATAGAAAATTTATTTTGTCTCCTTGCTCTGAAAGACGGTCTGAATGCCTCTGTGGAAAGGTACAGAATGGTGCTTATAGTAGAGCCTTTCAAGTCAGATAAACTTGGGTTTGAATGCTGCTTCGGTATTTTTCTAGTTTAGTGATCTTGGGCAAGTTATTGAACCTGTGAACCTTCAGGTTTACCATTGGTGAAATGAGGGTTGTGGGAGAAATAGAGAAAATGTATATGAAACTACTCACAGGGCTCATGTAGATGCCTGTTTAGCATCGGCTAGTATTATGAGGGGTATTAAGGTACAATGTGTTCAAGCTCAGGCTCCAGAACCATGCTACCTGGTTCAAAGCCTGGTTATACTCTTTCCTGGCTATGAGACATAGGGCAAGTCTTATAACCTCTCTGGTCCTCCTTTTCCTTGAATGTAAAATGAAGATAATTTTATATGCTTCATGGAATATCTGTCAAGAATAAATAATATATATAAGGTACTTAGAATAGCATAGGGCCCATGGAGAGTACTCAATGAATGTTAGTTGTTGTTGATTTTCTATATCATTTGCTTTTCTTCCTTCACCTCTTCCTCCTTCTTCTCCTTTTCCTTTTTTTTTTTCTCGTTGTGTATTAGTGGGGTCCTTCCTGTTAGCCATCTCAATTCTTTGCCGCTTGTATTGCAATAGCCCTGAGGTGCCTCAGAACCTCCCCGATTCAGTTAACAGACATTTAGCCAGGGGGAATTAAGTGTTCCTGAGCACCACTCCCATCTGGGCCACCCCAGTATCCCCCCAGCCACTTTCTGGAACTACACGGAAACCAAGGAACCAAAGCTGATGCCTTCCTCTCCAACACTCACTTCTACATCATCACCAAATCCTGTCAGTTCTCCCTCTAGAGTCTATCTGGAACCTGTCCACAGCTCTCCAACCCCATGACACTACGTGGTCCCAGTCACCATCATTTTTCACCAGGACACAGCCGTAGTCTCTAACTGTTCTCACCCTTGCTCCTACAACCTACTCTCCACTCAGTAGCCATACTAATCAATGTCATTCCCCTATGCCAATGGTTTCCCACTTAATTATGCACAAAATCCAAACTACTTAGTATTGCCCTCAGGGCTCTGTGTCCAACTCTTACCTTCCTCCCTCACTTCTCAACAAGCCAAGCCCCTTTCTGCCTCAGGCCCTTTGCATCTGCTGTCCTTTATACTCAAAATGACCTCCCCATCTCCCACCACCCCCAGAAAAGTCCTCATTCATCATTCCTCAGCCTAATTTAATATCTGGAGAGAGGCCTCCCCACCCATCACTCCTCATCTAAATTAGGTCCCTTTGTATCTTCTTTGACATCCAGTTCTGTTCCTTTGTAACGCTTACCATAAGTTATCATTACATATTTCTGTGCTTATTGGACTTCTGATCCCCGCATTGGACTCTCAATTCCATGAAGGCAAGAAAGGCATTCCTAGCCAGACATATATTTGGCCCTCATTATTTGCTGAATGAAAGAAAACATTTACTATTTCCTACATCCTTTATGAACCTTTATAAATAAACATCTAATACTTATAGCAATTCCTACTGAGAAACAGGCTCAGAGAGGCAGAGAGAAATTTGTCCAATGTCACCCAGCTCATGAGTGGCAGAACCAGGAGTGTGGCCCATGGCTGTCTGATATCCGAGCCTTTGCTTTCTACTTAGTAGCTGGGTACAAGGCATCATGCTGTGTGGTTTAGACATCTGAAATGTGCAGACAAGAGGGAGAGATCTGTGCCCCTACATGGGGTAGAAGTAAAGATGGGGGTTCATTCTGGTTTCCTATTTACTTGTAGTAACTTAAATAGTATAGTCTGGGGTGGCAGGCACTGCAATGCACCATCCAGATCCCCTTTCAGGAAGGAATTGCTCCCCAACTGTGGAAAGTACTATTCCTAGATGGCTTTCAGCACTAAGCCCCTTCAGAGATAGCCTCAGCTGCTGAAAACAGCCATAGCCAAGACCATACCACTGCCAGGGCAGCCCATATTCAATGGCTGAGGTGAGACATAAAGTTTTGTCCATTTTGCCTCAACTCATTGCAACTCTGATGGGCCATCTAAGCTCCAGAGCTCCAGAGCTCCCTGCCAGACAGTGGACAGGACAGCTTTCCCTGGGCCTATATCACAGCTGGATGTCTCCCTCTGCCCACTTCTGCTTCCTTCCCCTCCATCCCATAGGTATCATTCCCAAGGGCATTACCTAATAAACATTTCACATACTAAATTCTATCTCAGAGTTTACATTCCGGGACATCCAACCTGAGACATACAGTATTCTGCACCTTCCCATCCCCTATTTAGCTTTTGCATATAGTTTATGCATTTTTACCAAGGGTGACGCCCCGCCCCCCACCATTTTTTTTCTCTCCTGGAACAGAACAATCTGTTGCTTGCTGTGGAATACTCATTCCAGCACAAGAGGTCTCCAACTTGAGCATGTTAGAGGACTTGCTAAAACATAGATTTCTGGGCAAAAATTATTAGAACTCATGTCAAAAGTTGATTGGGAGTCTACAGCCATGCCACCCTGAATAAGCATGATCCCGTTTGATCTCAGAAGCCAAGCAGGGTTGGGCCTGGTTAGTACTTGGATGGGAGACCACCTAGGAAGACCATGTGCTATAGGAGTAAAAAATAAAAAAAATAAGGGCTTGTAAGCTGACAAGATCCTTGCAATCTGTGAGGTTAACCAAGGGTTGCCTCGCCTAAAAAAAAAAATAAGTTGATTGAAGGTATTGTCTAGGCATTCCAGACACTCTCACTGTCACTGTTATAGACTGCACTGCCCACTGTATCTTCAAATTAAAATAGTATTTTCATAATATAGAGGGATATGTCATTAATACCATCGACAAAATATAAGCAAATGACAACAACAACAACAACAACAAAACATAGATTGCTGGGCCCCACACCCAGAGTTCCTGATTCAGTGCATCTGGGGTGGGGCCTGGGGATGTGTATTTCTAACAAGTTCCTGGTGATGCTACTGCCCTCCGAGGATGTGCTGTGAGAATCACTGGTATTAAGGAAGTGAGAAATATACAGATTGTGGTTCTTATCTCAGTTCTAATTTCTGTGGTCCCTTGGCAAGATAGCCCCATAAAGTATGAGAACTTATATTTAATTATGTTTAAATCATCAAAAAGAAGACTGGCCTGAGTGGACCCTTAGGTTGGGAAAAGAGGCCAGGAGAGTGAACACAAATAAGTTGTCCTTGACCTTTAGCTACCCCAAGTTTGCACCCAGCCAGGACTCTGACCTCTATTTCTGTTTTGCATTCAACTTCCCTCCCTCTCGCCCCACATTCCCCTGAGCAGCAATTGCTCAGGAAGCTATCTCCCCAGGCACCTGTGTACCAGACAATATGGTCAAAGCCACTGAGTGTTCTAATCTATTCTCCATGTCCCTTAAACTGAAAGTCTCCAGAAGGGGCACAAGAAAACAGCCAAGAGGTAGGCCAAGGCTCAGAGAACTAATTGAAGAATGACTCCTCTGCGGGATATTAATACCTTGCAAAAGAAGTGAATCTACTGGCATTTTTTTAGAGTTTAATAAAAATATATATGCACCGTGAGAAAATCACAGCAATAATTCTTTGCACCTTTGTTCCAAGAAGCCCAAAGCACTCCCCATATATTATCATATTCATTATCCTATTTTCTTCACGTTTCTCATTAATTTTTTTCTGAGGTGGTATATTAATATGAAATTCTAAATCATATTAAGGAGACCAGGAGCCCAACTCTTTCTTCTCACCCTAACTCCACCTTTCTCTTCTCCTCTTTCCATCCAGCATCCTCCCCTCCCCTCTCCTTCTTCCACCCAGGGGAGGGTAAGTCAGAAGCCGGGGGATGGTGTTAGGAGATTCCAAGAGGGAGAGTGTCAAAGTGCTGCTTTGCCAGTGGGCTATTCTCCCAGGCCCCTTCCCCAGGACCACTGGATCAGATCAGGACTCTGATGTCCCTCAGGGAAGGGAAGTTGCCTTGTAGCCCAACTCTTTTCACTGGGTGTAAAACCTACTCTCCCCCACCTACCTCACATGCAAGAGGGAAAGAATCAAGCTCATTACAGATATTATCATGCAGCACTTCATATTTCAAAGGGCTTTATAATCACTAATTAGTTATTGCCAGAGAATATGGAAATGGCACCTTGTTGGAATCCTGCAGACTGGAGGCCAGAGTCTTACAGTGTTGTGTTATTCCTGCAAGAAAGTCAACCATCTGATTGCCTGATTTGCTCAGGTACTCGGGAATGTAGCTAACCACAGGGTAGAAGGCATGAAGCTTTTAGTCCTGACCATTGTGGTTCTGAGTGGATGTTCCCAGGTCACTGGACTGGATTCTATCAGCTTCTATCAGCTTAAGAGAGCCCAGAGATGTGCTGATGTTTTGGGTGGAAAAGAAAACATACACCTGAAAATTAAAACAGCATCATAGCCAAAGAGGCGACGAAGCATACCCTTCTCACTATGCTGAGTTTATTTCCTGCATTGTGGCTGAAATGGGCCTGAGGTTCATGCTGAGGCCATGCTGTGTGAACAGCAATGGTGAGCCCACTCTGGAAGCCTCCTGAAGATCTCAAGGGCACACAGGTGTTTGATCAGATTCTGAAACCCCTTATTCCCATTCCTTTTTAGCTAAGGAATGGCAACCATAGGGCTTGAATAGACATCAAGGGAGTCTCCCCCTCCCATCCTTGTCCTGTATTTACTCCAACCTGCCTAACTCTGCTCTCGAAACGATTCTTGAAGAAGGTTAAGATCTACATTCCGCAGCTCCCTCCAGAGAAAGAAGGGGCAAGGAGCAGCCTCATTCACCCTGGATAACCTTGATTTCATCTGAATTTCATTATAAATCTGCTCAGAAGCTGGAGTCACAAGGGGCCTCCAGGAGGTGGGCCCTGGCCAAGCTGACTCACTCAGCCTTCTTGTGGGGACACTGTCTTGCATGAGAATGGAGGATGCAGGGACCACTTTTCTTTAAGACTCATCCCTCCTCTTTCCTGTAAAAGGAGACTGAGGAGGCACTATCTGAAAGAAAACTATAAGCAGGGGTAGCAAATGTTTTCCATTTAGCAAAGCATGCCCACACAGACCAGAAAGAGGTGGGACAAAGGCTGGGGAGGCACTCCTGGTTGAACAGAAATTCTACTGGACCCCTAGGGAAGCCTTGGGAAGTTCTAGCAATGCTCTAACTCCTGGGGAGTGATGAGAAATTTCAAACACAGATGTCCCCTGCTTTCTTCTCTTCCTGGCAATGGGACATGCAGAGGCCACTCAGTCATTTTCTTATACTTCCCTAATAACTCCAGTATTTGTGCCAAAGCAAAGCAAAGATGAGATGGAGATGCACATCTGCTGGAATTAGGTTTCAATCTGTCTTCTGGAAGCATGTGCCTACAATACCCAAGACTTTGCATCTGAGAGAGTCGTTTTGCCTGTTGTTGGAAGGTTACCTATTGGAAGCTGCCTGTTCTTAGAGCATACTTGTGCTGTGAAAGAGATTGATGTGCCCCTGGACCCAATTTCTCAGCACTCCAGTGTGAGAAAGAACCTCTCCCACCCTCGCCCTTGCCTGCATTGCAGATAGCAGCACTCATAATGAGAATGCACCAAGGGCCAGTCTATTTGACAGAGACAGGGGTCTGGGGGTGGGGCATTGGACCACACAGAGAGGTTTCCCAAGGCCTTTGGCAACAAACACTTATGTAGTCTGTGTCCTCCTAGGACATGACAACTGGTCCCTCCCACCTCTCTTTCCTCTCTCAGTTTCATGCTGAAGAAACTGGCTGGGAGGTCCAAGCCAAAGCCTTTATTTAGTACTTAAACTGCCCCTTCATGCCCTCTTAGTGCCTCTCCCCTCACCTGAACCTCCTTTTTTCCTGAGGTCTCAGCAGTCAAAGGTGTCTCTTCTGGGATAGAGGTGGGTAAATCTGTCCTTCATGATTCCTAGGTCGAAATGGCCTTCCTCTCCCTCCTACTACCCAGAACTTCCGTGAGATTTCCCAGTCTCAGTCTTTCTTTTTAATCCGGCCCCCTTTCAACAATCCATGTAGACAAAACACACCTCTACTGAGGAGAACCAGAGTCTTAATTTTTCAGTTCAGACAACAGCTGGCAGATGGGCCCCATGAAGCCTGGGTGCAACCAGCCTTTAGTCACCAAGCTCTCTGGCTCCAGCTTACAGCCACCTGCATCACAATGAGAACAGAGTGCCAAATGAGCCTATAGGAAAACTCCTTTCCTAATCTGCTAAAGTCTACTCCACTCCCTGTTACAGATACTGCTGAGTGTGCAGGTGCACACCCACACCCAGACACACTCTCTCTCACACTCCCAGACATGCACACACACATGACCACATGCAGGCTCCCTTGCACAATGACACTTGTATGCTCACTTGCACAGGCACAGTTACTCTCACATCCATGCTCAAACACTCACATGCACTCACGCATGCATGCTTATTGGTATGCTTACGCACACTTGTATACTCACTTACATAGGTACCACAATTACATAGACATACTTACACATGCACTCTGGCTCATACATACTCACACACTTTTTCTGGCTGTGTCCTCAGCCCTGGGATACCTCTAGATTTAGATTTAGATTCTATAACAAATAAAGTAACTGGGAGTGATGATGGAGGGAAAAGAATGGGACCATTCCTTCTGCCATCCCAATTGCCATTCCTTTAGCTGAGCAAGTGACAGGGAAAAGTGGAACCGAAAAATCTGACAAAGAAAGAAAGGTGAGGGAACGGGAGAGGGCAGGGAATAGAACTGAGGAGGGCTGTGGGAAACACAGTGCCTCTATAGGGGGTTGGCGAGAGTGAAGTGAGTGGTGCTAGGTGACTGACCTCATAGTTCCTCTCTGACCCCAGCAAAAAGGCAAAATGTAGGGAAAGTAGAATTTTGAGGGTCGGGCCCAGCTCCTGTGGGGCCTTGGGCCAGGAGGTCACTTAAATCTCTCCAAGCCTTAATTTTCTTATCTCTAACATGAAGATAATGATACTTGCCTCTTAAAAGTGCTGGGAGGAGGGGCAATAGTGTTTGTAAAGGGCTTGGAACAGAGCAGATGAAGGCCTCAAGAAATGGCTGCTATTGCTATAGATTCCTAAATTAGAAAGGATTTTGGAAAGTGTCAGTTCTTGGCCCCATTTGTAGGGAACTGTTCGGGACACATGGTGATAGTTTCTTCCCTTTACAACAAAGCCATGCTCCTTGTGACTCATTCCAGTTGACCAGTTACCAGGGTGATGGTGCAAAGAGTGGCAGTGGTTATAGGTTACTCTGTCACTGGCAGGAATGGAAGGGCTGAGAAGGGCTGTGGGGCAGCTCCTGGGACAAACCCCAAAGAAAGGAGAAATCCACTTCTTTTCTTCTGCTCCTGAGTAAATAGGTTTCCAATGGCTTGAGGTTTGGTCAAACCACTAAACAGGAACGGAGACAGAGAAATGCACAGGCATGCAGCTTATCAACGCAGTGAAAGCGTAGAAAGAAACTCCCAGCTTTGTGGTCACCTGTCCTAGAAAAATTGGGCTGCCTTCCTGGCTGCTGTCTTGAGAGGGTGGTTCCGGATCATTTCCTCTTCCATTCTCTGAGCCTATGGGGCCATCTTGAACAGCAAAGTACTGAGCACAAGGAGGCTCTCAATGTATTGGTTAAGATCCCAGACTATGGAGCCAGACCTCCTGTGTTTGAATTCTGGCTCTATGACTTACCAGCTGTGTGACTCGATTTCAATGTGCCTCTGTTTCCTCATCTGAAAAATGAGAAGACTCAGCTGAATGCCAGACACATGATAACCACTATCGCAATGTTGCCTCTAATGATTATGATTATATTCCTTGGCTACTTGCCCTGCATGGGGAACACCGCTCAGAAGGGGAGTGGGTCAACTATGGCCTGGGGCTCAGTTGCAGGCTCACAGGAGGCCTGGTTCAGCCTACGAAATAAGTCCCAGGGAGCCTGCAGGTCAAGCTATCTTTCCATCAGAATCTCTGTAGGTCTTGTTTCACCAGGAGATCTGAACCTTCAGTTCAGGCTCACTTCTCCCCTTTCTCTCCCTACCAGGTGTGCTCAATTAGGAGCTTTCCCACCTGTTTCTTCTCCATCTCCCTGGCTCCAGGCAGCAGCAGCTCTCTCTTTAGCCCCTGTTTTCATAAACAGTGTTTCTAGCACACAGAAATGCCAAGAGTGCAGGACCAGAGCCTGACTGGAGTCCTGGCTCCATCCCTTACTAGCTTTTGGCCCCAGGCAAGTCATATAACTTGCCTGAGACTCAGTTTTCTCATCTGACAAATGGAGATCAAATAGCTGCCTACCCTATTCCCCAGGGGGCTTTAAGAATCAAACATGAATGCTTTTAAAGGCACTCTGTAAGCTGGAAAGCACCAAGCAAGCCACCCACTACAAATTTTCATTCTCTTTTTGTCCTTACTCTGTTGACCTATTGTTCAAAGTGAGACTGTTAACTTTTCTGCTTCTTCTAGCAAGAGTTTCTCTTTCCTAACTACATCTGTCAGATATTACTGTGTAACAAACTACCCCAAAACACAGTGCCTTAAAACAACTGTTTTTTCTGAGTCTTTGGGCTGGCTGTGTGCCTCTACTGATCTGAGCTAGATTTGCCTGGCCTCATTTATGTGCCTGTGGTCAGTTGTGTGTTAGCTAGGAGACTGGTGATTTGGGCTAAGCTCTCAAGTGTCTGAGGCCTCAGCTGGAACAACAGAAAAAACTCAGTTCTGCTTCACTTGTCTCATTCTCCAGCAGGCTCTCTGAGTTCTGTTCTCATGGCAGAGATACAAGAGCAAGAATGAGGAAGCCAAATCATGCAAGAATGCAGGAAGAAATGTGTATATACTTCTCAAGGCTCTAATGGTGTAGTTTGCACATTCTTATGAGTGTGAAAGTCCATATGTGCCCTGTGAAATTCTGTAGGAGGGGCACCTACCTCAGCGCTCAGGACTTGGCCTAACACCTCCATGCCTGCTTGAGCACTCTCATATGTGACCATATATATCTCCCTTTTGAATATTTCTCCCCTTTAAATGTAGGGCTTTTATGCAGTACATAACCTGAACATCTTTACATGGCAGCCCTGAGAGCACCTGTGTCAGAGGGAGTACACAGAGTTCTGACCCCCTCACAGCCTCATTTTTTTCATCTGTAAAATGGAGCTAATGGCTGCTTTGCCTCTTATAATGAGTATCCACATAAATAACATGAGCTAATTCATATGAAAGCAGTTCTTAAACTGTGAGCTCCAGAGATGTAAGTTCTTATTACAGATAATAGTAGAATCTGAGTAGATAAGTTTTAACCATGGAACCAGGGAATAAAATTCAAAAGAAGGGAAGAGGGTTTTCAGTGGAGGGAGAGAGCTAAGAAGGAAAGCTGAGACCTAGTAATTAAGAAGTTCCAGGAGAGCTGGCAGAGGGGAACCTGGATAGGGGCAATGGGTAAGGGGTTTCTTTTGGACCATGGCAGGCCTAAGGGAGAGAAGTGCCCAGGGGGAAACTGGGTCAGCAAGAATGAGGAGAACTTAAGGGAGCCAAGGCTCCAGGCCTTGTTGTTTGTACAAAGGACTGTGAGTATGGGGCCAATGCACATTTGGCATCACTGTTCATTTCTAGTTTCTGGCAGGCAGGTGGATCCTCAGCTCATTCCTTTGCTGAGCCATTCTCTGGATCTAGCTGCCTGCTGGCAGGCTCTTCTCTAAATCAAAATAAACTGATCCCCTGAGGCGCCCTGGTCTTCCACCCAGCTCTCCCTCTGTGCCATCCCCTGAGCTAGACTATCTGAGGAAGATCCAGGTACTACCTCCAGGTATTCCCAGGTTTCTTGCAGCCCCCACATCCCTGGAGCACTAAGCATGGTCCCCGAGCCTCAGGGCCTCACATCCTGCTCCCCTCCTATAGCAAGCAGTGAGGTGGGGAGCACCCTGAAATGAGAGTCACCTTCTCTAGAAAAGTGCAGAGTGCACAGCTGAGATGACAGCCCTCTAGTAGGCAGGGGTGGAGGTGAGGGGGTAGAAAGGGGCAGGAAAATAAAAGAAGATGAAGGTGAGAAGAGGGAGAAAAGGTGATAGGGTGGAAATGGAGGCAGAGGAAGAAAGAGGGGGAGAGAAAGGGGTAGTACAAGGCAGAAAGGAAGGGCAAAGGTGATAGGATAGAAGGAAAGGGGAATGGGAAGTGTGGAAAGGAAAGGAAGAAAAAAAAAGAGAAAGATAGCAAGGAAGATTGTAAGGGAGGGAGAGAGGAGACAGTGAGGAAGGAGGAGAAAGGAAGGTAAAGTGGAGTGAAGGGGAGGGAGGGTGGAGGCCAAGCTAGGGAGAAGGAAATGAAGGTAGGGGAAGGGAGAGCAACAAGGGAAAAAAGGGAAGAGAGATAGGTAGGAGGAGGAGGAGAAACAGGACAGAAGAAAAAGGAAGAGGGCAAAAAGGAAGAAGAAAACAGGATGGGAAAGCTTTGACTCTGCTTCTTGTCCTTTATGACTCCAGTTCCCCAGCACCAACTCCCCCTACACACATATTTCTATGAGGAACTCTCCATTATAAAGGAGAATAAGGGAAGGAAGGATCTTGAGAAAAGTTAGGTATATGAGTTCATATGAGTTCTGAAGTGCCACATCCTAACCTTGGACATCTGAGTGGCTGGAGACAAAATTCCTGGCCCACTGCCAGCAGATGGACAGACTCTCAGGAAAGTCAGTGATGACAAGTTCATATCTCTCCTCTGTCTAGAAGATTCACTAGTCATATGACCCTGGAAGCAGCTAGTAACTTGCCCTGGGCATTAGTTATCACACTTACAAAATGGGGATAATTTAAATGCCTGTTTTACAGGGATGTTGAAGTTAGATTGAGTTAAACAAAGAAATAACCAACCAAAAGAAATGTAAAGACCATGGTCTCAGTAGTTGTGACCCAGCATTTTATTCAATGCCTGTAGGAGATGCCAACTGGGGCTGCACCTGGGCTGGCGCACCCATCTCTCAGCTGCTGTATGTTGGCTGACCCCTTCTCAGATGGTAGCCCCCTTGCCCAAAAATGCCTGGGAGATTATCACCCCTACCTCCTATGGCTACCAGCAGCCGCCAATGTCTGTCTCAGGAGGAGATGAAAAAACCTACCCCATTGCCTCAAGATAGGCAACGCCAGAGCTCCACGAAGGATCAGGCTGGGTCAAGACTTTAGCTGAACCCACATCCTTCAGCTTTCTCCCTGCTCCATCTTGCTTCCTTCATTGGCTTCTCTTGAGTCCTCTCTCAACAAGTCACTTGCACTTGAATTCTTGTTTCAAGTTCTGCTTCTAGAGACCACCTAAAACAGCACTGTCCTGAGGATTAGTTGTCAGTGTACTGATACCAAGAATTGGCCTAAGATTGGTGACAGGGTTCCCCAGAGACAGGAGGGCCACACACAGTCCTGTTCTTACCCAAAAGTGCCATGTCAGGTCAGTTCTAAATGAGCCTTTGTCAAGTTCCAGGCTGAGCTGGGCTGGTCTTACCTATCCTGGGAGGATTTGAAGAGGAAGTTGGGTGGGATTCAAATGACTTAAAAAAAAAAACAAGCTGGAGAGGTGTCCCCCAAGGCTATGGTTTCCTAGGACACAAGGCAACCACCAGTCTTAGCAAATAGAGCTGATACTGTATCTCAAACATTTCCAAATGACCTCTGGGAGGCCAAAGCTTATGGAGAGGGAGGCTACTGATCTTGAGGGATTGTGGGGATGAGGGAGTTTAGGAGTAATTTAGGGGCTGAGAAGGAGTCAGGGAACACTTAAATGGGAGAGGTGCCCACAAAACTTCCCATTTCATGTGAAATTAGTCTGAGGATGTCCTCATTTGCATAAGGTTAATAAATTTGCATAACATTGCTTGAGGCCCTAACCACCAGTACAAAAAATAAAATAACATGAATCAATTAGCGGGATGGTCTGCAATTGGAAAATGCCTGGTGTTAAGGTATCTCCTTCTCCTTACTCAGGAGCACTGAGTTGGCTCAGCTCAGCTGCCTGGTGGAGGGGGAGGAGGTGTAGGAGGAAGGACCATTGGAAGAAATCCCTGCCACCACCCTGCCTGAAAGTGGGGACTAGCAGGTGGGCACAAGAGGTATGAAATCAGGGCCTGAGCCAGCAGATATAGGCAGCAGGCCCTGGCTGGTGGAGGAGGCATGAGAGGACAGCAAGGATGAAAGGACAGGTGAGGTAATAGTCTGTTGTGTGTTAAAAGATGGATGCTCATCAGCCCAGACCCCATGTTATTGAGGACCTTTTCTGCCTCTGGCCTGAGCTACATATTCTCTCATTTGATTCTTATGACAACCATATGAAACTGGTACAATGACCGCATTATAGAGATTCAAAAACATAAGTTCAGAGGGGTTACATATTTGCACATGATAACACCAGCAAATGGTAAATCTGGGCCTGCCCTGCTCTGGAGGCCTATAGAAACCTACCAGTGAGAATGACACCTGGTCTCCAGCAGGAGCACAGTAAATATCTGTTGAATAAATGACTGATTATGTGAGTGAAACGGTTTAGAGCAGGCCTCTCCAAGATGTACCACTTTGGCATGTGAATTTTTTTGAGTTAAAGGCAGTCGATACTCTGCAGGCTCAAGAAAAACTTTGACCTCTCTCTTAAAGAATTTAAATTGGTGCCTTGCCCCTGATAAGAGTTATCAACAGAAATAATCTCGTATGATCTGTCTATAGGGCAGGGCAAACTCCTAACTACTGAACATCTGCTCTTCTTATCATCCTGCAAATGGCCTTCCTCCTCTCTAAGGCCCTAAGATACTTTACCTTATCTGTAGCTCAGAAAGTCATATACACCTAATTTCCTCTTTCTGTCTCTGAACTTCTCATGTATAAGGGATCTCTGACTCTCTCATGTAAGTGGGATTCCCATATGTATGTATATGATTAACTGTGGTCATTTTCTCTTGTTAATATGTCTTATGTTGATTTGATTATTAGATCAGTAGAAAGAACCTAAGGGTAGAGGAAAGTTTCTTCCTCCCCTACATGGGAATGAGCTTTGAGGGAAGGTGAAAGTCAAACAGAGGATGCTGTATAGCAGTTCTTAAGGGAAAACAGGTTAAAAGTGAATCGCAGGATGCAATTTCCTTAAAAAAAAAAAAAAAGGCAAGCTCTATCAGTCATCTCCGGAGTCCAGAAACATGCAGCCAAATCATGTTTATTTCTGTGAGCTGGCCTTTCAGTTCCTCTATGGCATTACCCCATCTTTTCCTCTCTGCTTGCCCACCTTCTGAGCCCTGCCAAGCACTCCCCGGCATCTACGTTTTTTGATTCTGGTCTAGAACCTGTGATGCTTGGTGAGGACGCTGAAGTCATAACTAACCATAGCTAAGAAGCCGAGATCATGGAGCCCAAACCTGTTTCCCACCACTGAAACTACAAGGGCTCTTATCTTCCATTCCCATCCACTAGAAAGCCTTTGTTGATGAATCACCAATTTCCTTCTCCACATCTCCCCCTCTTTTTGCATTGATTCTGATGGTTTAAAATAACTCTCAGGGATTTTTTGCTTTTGCCTTCCCTGAACCTCCTCTTCTCCCAAAGTCACTGTTAATGAGTCAAATTGCCCTTCGACTTGAATTACAGGGAAAGCAGCCTCACCCACTGTTCACAATAGATGAGTTGCCTGCCCCCAGATCCACACTGGCCTCGTTGCAACGACTCAGAGTGGATGTTTATTTTTGAATTCCACATCCTTTATCTGAGAAAATAGACTACCTATGGGAAACAATTACCTACCACTTACCCCACAGGGCTGATGGGAGCAGATGGCACGTGCGATGGAGAAGCAGCACAGTGTATTAATGTCATCAGCAACGATCACAGCCATAATGAGTCCACATTTCGGGGACTGAAAAACAAAGAGAGGAAAGAGCAACAGCTGGGCACTTCAGCCAGATGTGGTCACAACCACCCAAACGGCTTGTTCCAGTTTCGCTTAATAGGCAGAGAACAGTGTGAAGCTACAAGGGACTCACAGGAAACAGCCCCTGCTTTCAACCCTGCCTATTATCAGTGAGACACTCGGCAGGGAGCACAAGGCATTCATTGTTTACCTGGGCCCACCGAACTACTTTCTTCTGCTATGACTGAATAAAGAATGTGTGTGCGTGCATGTGTGCATGCGTGCGTGTGCATGCACGTTTCTGCTCATTCTGCCCAGAAGGAAATGCTGGAGAGTGTCATAGTAAGGTCTCTAATGCTAGGTGTAATATTCAAACATAATACATAATGGATGTGAGAGAGACCTGCAACAACACTTTACGATTTGCTGAATTTGGATACTGTGATATCAGCCACTATAAAGACAGCATGACAGGTCAATTTCTTATCTAGAGAAAGGACAAGGATAAGGACCAATGATCCAGCCAGCATCCCTGACACTTTATAGGGGTTTGGGCAGAAAAGGAAAAATCACTCCACTGGAGAATCTCTCCAACCCCTGCCCAGCTTGCCTTACAACCAAAAATTTGCTCCCCACTCCCACTCCCCCAGCACCTTTGCTTTGGGCTTTCTCAAAGCCCAGAGAAAGTCAAGGATGCTTTTCAGATTCTTTCTTCTCCCTCTCGGCTGGACCATGAAGTGGTTCTATACCAACACCATGAGCTTGTAGGGTCTTAGAACACGTTCTGGTTCCTAAATGTTTGGAGGCAGCATTTTCTTACTAGTTGTAACTAACTGAGAAGTTTTTTGCTGGCACCTGGTTGTAGGTAATGGATGAAATCTTGAAGATGCACAATCATATTCAAGAGAACTCCATGACTCCAAAAATGTTGCATCATGTTGAGAAGCATTAATATTTAGTGATTATTTAGCATATTTTGTTAACTATTTTTATATAAATAAGGATGAAGTTTTATCAGTATAAAGCCTGAGGATTTCATGTTTTAGTTAATCTTTGCTTCCACATTTTTTAGTGACTGTGAATTTTGGTGAATTCCTCATCCTGCTTAGCCTGGCTTCTGTCTCAACCATTCCAGAGAAACTGCTCTTTGCAACTACCTATTTGTTGCTATGTTCAAAGGATACTTACCAGACCTTATATTATTTAGCACCCTAGGCTGCATTGGGCACTGCCGACACCATTTCCTCCCCAGAATATTCTGGATCAAACTGCTCAAAAAGCATGCTTTGGGGCCCCATACTAGTAGCAAACCATTGCTGGCCTATGAAATAAGTACAGAAACTAGGAATAATAGCAACTTTTATAGCAATGCAACAGTAAATTTTGTGTGCTGAATCTAATAATAAAAATGGAGTTTGTATTTTGAGTCTTTGCTAATTTTTTGTTAATCCACTTTTGTTGCATTCTTATTACAAAAGTGTTGTCTGCGACACACATGTGAGGGGCAACCCTAGTCCTTCTCCAAAATTAGTGTGAGAAGTATTGCTATAGGCCTTTATTTTTTCTGAATCCAGCTCTCCAGGCTTCCCTCCTACTTTATTCTTTTGAAAAGTTTGCATGTTGCCTTCGTCTTTCTCATCCCCACAAATTTGCCCTTTCCTGGTGAACTCCTGCATGTCTACTGGATTTCAGCAGAGATGCCACTCCTCCAGGAAGCCTCTCTTCTGTGCTGCTGTATAGCCCTGTACTGTCCATGCAGTCTACACAACAGTCCACATTAGACTTCCATGCAGCTGCAAAGCATCGTTGTTTCCCCAGCCCCTAGCCCAATGCCTGGAATTCAAGGGAAGCCCAATCAACCTTTGTGGCATGAATGAGTTTTACAGGAGGTGGCCATGGGAGCACATCACTCACCAAGTTAGAAGACGTGTTCATCTCACTTCCTCCTTCTTCTTTGTCCTCCCTAACTCTTGCAGAGGGCATCTTGATTGTCAGAAATTAACAGTGAATTAAAAAGTGGTACCGTCCTTTTGTGGTCCATGTCAAAATCAGAAAGCCTTATGCTGAAAACATTGTATATGTTATATGATTTCCCTTTTCTAGGGAGGAGGAGGGGACAGTAGTAGCGTTTCACTGAGAATACTCATCTGGGTGGTCTGAGTGCATCCTGAGAATCTGCCAGCCTATGCGGAGGAAATTGATTCATCTTGATTTAAGCACAGATGGGGAACCTCAATGTAAGTCCTGGCCAGGTAGAGTATTGCCCACTAAATAGAATTCCACAGCCTTTGTTGTCTTATACCTCAGTGTCCTGTAGGGTGAATGAATGGCAGCCAGGATGACCCTTGGGGCTAGTCTAAAGGAGAGACTAATTAGTGATCGTATAACACACTGAAAATAGAAATGTCAAGTGTTACTATTAATAGTCATGTTTCCTCTGCTCTGGCTTCCAAAGTCCCTTATACTTTCACTCCAGAACCTCTGGACATTCATAAGAAATGTGATTTGGAGAGAAAAGAGAGCTGTTGTAATTGTAGTGTACCTCAGAATCCCTGGAAAAAATAAAATGTAGATGAATATGCTGCCTTTCTAAAGTGACCCTAAAGACTGAAACTCTAAGAAAAAGGTAACTTCTTTAATAAAAAAATAAAATAAAATAAAATAAAAAAGTAAAACTTTGGCATTGGGGGGAAAAAAAAGAGGAAAAAGCCAGAAACAATTAAAAGACAAATAAAAACCTGTGTAAAATATTTTTTACATAGAAAGCAATTGAAAGAAGAGTATCCTTAATATGTAAAGTGCTCTTACAATCAATAAGAAACTGAGGAATATCAAATAGAAAAATGGGCAAAAGGCATGAGTGAGGCAATCCACAAAAGAAGATATATGAGTCAACTATATGTGAAGAGTACAGAAATGCTGTTTTACTTGGCATCTCTTTGATTACTAGTGAGACAATTTATAGAATATAAATTTTTCATTTGTCAGATTGGCAGAGATTATACATATTGATCATCTCCAAGCAAAGAGAGGGGAAATAAACATTTACATTTGCTACCAATGGGAAATAGTTACAGCTGTCCTGGAGAGCAATTTGGCAATGCATAACAAAAGCCTTGTCCTTTGACTCACAGATTTCACCTCTAGGAATAGATCCTAAGGAATAATCAAACAAGTACACAAAGATGTGTATGATAAGATTGGTCATCTCAGTGAGGTTTGTAGTAGCAAAACTGGGAGCTATCTAAATGCATATCCATAGCTGATTGGTTAAGCATACAGTTGAATACTATGTAGTTACTTTAAAAAGAAGAATGGCTCTACATCTATTGATATGTAAAGGTATCCATAATGTGTAGATGTCACTAAATGAAAAAAGTTGAAATCTGGAGATGTGGAACGATTTGATTTTTGAGCATTTTAAAAAGTGTGTGTGTGTGTGTGTGTGTGTGTGTGTGCGTGCGTGCGTGTGTGTGTGTGTGTGTATAGAAAAACGTCTGGGTAAAAGTGCTGTTCAATCATACTTTTGAATGATGAGATTATGGGTAATTTTAATTGTCTTCTTTTATAATTTTCCATAATTTCTTGATTTTTTTACAATGCAAACTTAGAGCTATCTCCATTGAAAAATATGTTATAGGGAGCACTTGGTCTGGTTATTCTGGCTGTTTTATGGAGGTAGAAGAAGCAACAAATAAAGATATAAATATATAAATGAAAAGAAGGAAGTGAAAATTTTAATCATGGTATTTTTTTATTGTTCCTCTCTGAAACCATTATTTTATTACTTATTTTGGAATGCACTTACTTTATTCATGAAAGCTTCCCTACCCCTAGAAGTCCACCCTTTTCTTTTGAAAATATCTTGAAACATTCTATCACATTAGCTGCCTCTGAAATTATTATTGAGTATAATTCTTGTATTTTTAATTTTTAAAATTGCTATAAAAATAATTGCCAATAAACTCTGCTAAAAAGCATCTCTCCCTAAGGAAACATATTATGATCTCAATTCTGAGTGAATCTGTGCAAAGAGGTCTCACTGGGCCCATCTCCACTGGGATCACTCTCTCCAAGTGCACAGGGCAACTTTCGCCCTTGCTGGGAGCCAGCAGCCCTACTAGCACCTCGACGTGACTTTTCCACGTGTCCACTTGTGGTTATATTCTCATACTACCAAATTTGGGCCTCTAATCATGTTTATAAATTTAACTTAGCATGCCACAGTGTCTTCTGTTAATAAGTCTTATGTCATCTTACTATCAGGACAGGAATATGAAGGGTAAATCAATCTTTTGTTGAGAAAATATTTGCTAGAAAAATAAGAATATAGTAGAATTGCAGTTGTCTGGACTGTATTATTATTATATATCAAAAGGTACAATATACAAGATATATACACACACACACACATATATATATTGCCTACGTATATACACATGAAATATTAGTTTGAACCATATGAAATTTCTTATATTCAAATCTATTCAACCTAGGGAAATGACGGTTTCATATCGTTCAACCGTACATATTATTGTTGTACTGGTAGTATCTGGACAGTTAAACAATATTATAAGAATGAAACAAACTAACATTCTAATGTTGTTGTTGTTGCCTTTGTACATTAAGTGAAAACTTCATTCCAAGGAAGCAGAAAAACAAGCATTTTAGATGGATTTCCCTCTGACCAAAGTTTACCTAGTTGTATATGTGTGTTTGTGTCCTTAGAAACCAAGTAGAAAATCATCCCACACATTTTAAACCTTTTTCCATTTAGAAAAAAAAAAGGGGCAGCTCACTGCCAATATTAATTTAACATCACGCATAGGAATGCTACATTTTCTAGAGTTTGACATTTTCAGCGATCGAGAATTACTATATTTCATAAATGGAAACACCACTACTAAAAACAGAATGCTATAAATAAAATGATGTCATTTGTTTCCAAAGACTATCGATATACTAGAGTGATGCTAAAATAATAATAAAAGCAAGATATTTCATGGCAAACTTTGGAGGTAAGTTTAGGATTGTAACCCACTAGTTATCTTGGCGTAAATGGTGTAGCTGCAAGCGCCACTGGCAAGTATTCTCAGGGCAAACGGAAATGGGTTAAAAAATTAGTTTTAATCCAACTTCCTTCTTTGCTTTGCCCAATAATTGCTTTATTGAAGTTGCTTTTTGAGTCTGTTTCTTTTTTCAGAACTTTTACCTTAAATAAGGGGAAAAAATCTTCCCAGGTGATGTTACTATATTGCTTGTCATTTTACACATTATGGCTCTGGTGATCCCCCTTAAAGACCATTCCATCCTTTGAGAGCTGGCCAGAAATGTTAAGTAACTTGCCCGAATTTACAATGCTAATTAGAGCAGAGCTGGGACTAAAAATGTGGGTATTTCCACCTTACCACTCTGCAGAAGGAGTAAGGGCTGTTAGCATCAACTCCCCTCATGAAGGAAAGGTCGGCTACGTTAAATAGCAGGACCAGGAACCAACAGCCTGAAAGGTCTGAGGGAAAAGATCATCAGTTGACAAATTATCATGATCATTTTTAATGTTATTATTCATATACTATGTCTGTGGCAGAAAACAGGTTTATTTAAAATGCACATAATAATTTGAGTTTGCTCCAACATTTATTTTCTGTCTAAATTATTTTTTAACTGATATGAATGCAAAGACTTCTGAAGACAGAAAGCAAGGGTTTTTAAAAAAATCCATAACCTTAAATTAAGACCACACTTATTCACGCTGCTGCTTTCAGCCCCGACTGTCTCCCTTTGAACCCTTCAGTGACATCAGCAAGCCCCATTTCCACCTCTTTTTGTCCCAATTTTTACTTTTTCTTCAAGCAGCTGCATTGGAGGACCAAAGTAATGCACTTCTCAGTAAGAATCCTATTGGGGTTTTTGGTAAACTAGCCGGACTAGCCCACTTCCCCAGTGAAAAGATGCCTCTAATTGATCTCTATGTAGAAACAGCAGCTGGTGATCAGAATCACTGTGCTCTGGTGGGTAATTATTTTATCAGGGCAAGCACTTCTGTCATAATGAGAGAAACACCAGGACCCGGAGAGAGACACACAGAGAAGCCCAGACAGAGAGACAGGCAGGCAGGCAGGCAGGCAGGCAGGCAGACAGACAGACTGCAGTACACACAGCCACGCCACCTTAAATGGAAAGTTTCTGATAACAGGTGATGAATTGGAGCCAGGTGGAGAGGCCTAGAGGGACTTGGCAGGAGTGGAGGGTCAGAAAAGGTCTGCTCCCCAGAGCGCCTGCACTTTCCCAGAGCTCTGTTAGGGGGCGCTGTGGGGCTGCAAGCTCCAATTCCCCACTGGACAGAAAGACCTGAGCTGGTTGAAACCCACACAGCTCTTTTGGCAAAGAGTAGGTGTGTCCTGGCTAGGTTCCAGTTTGGGTAATTACAGCCTGTCAACCTAAATTCCCCCCAGGATTGCAGTTAAATATGGTACCCGTCTTCACAATTAAATTTTAGCTCTAATAGGACACTCGATTGTCATGTTATGTGACAGTTAAATAGCGGCTGCATGGTACCCCAGAGGTAGCTGCACTATTGTGGTGACTGCAAAGAGTTCTCTGTATGTAATAAAATGACCCGTATGGACAGAATTGGGGGGCTCTTTTTGCTAAATTGGAGTTGGTAACTATTGGAGTTTGGTCATCATTAAAATTTTTTCTCAAATTCTATCAGGGGCAAAGAATATGGGGAACACTTAGTCCAATATCATTTCCAATTCTTTCACCTAGAAATAAAAAAATCAGGATGCAATGTCACAGGCATCCTTGCCTTTCTCTAAAAGTGAATAGGACCCTTGCCTGTGTCCCTGGTTCTCCCACAGTCCGAAACATCTTTATTTTATTCTCTGTTTACAGAGAACTGTTATCCTAGCAAGGTCCAGCTCAAATGTCTCCTTCTTCATGATGCCATCTTCCATTTTCTTCTCCAACTAAGCGTTTCTCCTCTTATGGCCCCAAACAATATTACTATTATCCTTACTCAGCATTGATTTAAATTTGTCTTATAGTATGTTGTTTGTATATTTGGCACATACACTTAACTATGAGGTCCTTGAGGGCAGGTACCTTGATTACTTTTCTTTAGCCCTGAACACAATGCTTAATAAATATTTCCGAAGAAGAGAAAAAAGGCATCCTCTCTTTTTTTCCCAAAAGCATAAATTAATATCTATTAACTGTTTACTATATGTAAACAGTTAGAATAATTGATATCTATTAACTGTTTACTATATGTCGATCATTGTTCTAAGCACTTTACTCATTCAACCCTCATCATCCCATAAAGCATTATTATTATTACCTAACTTTTATAGATGAAAATACTGAGGCACAGAGACGTTAGATAATTTGACCAAGGCCATTTAGCCACTAAGTGGTGGTGCGAAGTGCAGAACCCACAAGGCTTACCTACAGAGCTTCATACCCTTATGCTGCTCTATTGTATGGGTTTTTCATTAAACATATCAGTATCCACACTGTTGTTAAAATTTCTGAAGGGGTGAGTGTGGAGATGGGAGAAGTTGGTGAGACATAATGCACCTGTCTCCATTTTACTTAGGCTATCCTAGATAACAAGTGGGCTGCTTTCTGAAATCTACATTCTTGTTTGTCAGTTTCCATCCTTGGGCAATTATTTCACACTGAAAATGAGAAGGTGATAATCTAAAGTATTCACAGCCAGTCTTGCCTACAGAGGTGTGAGCAAGGAGGAAGATAGCATGTTGTGATTAGAGAAAGAAGGAACAAACCCCAGTGATTGCAATGTGTAAGGAAGGGGTCAGCCTCATTATTCTAATGCACAGTTTTCTGCACCCATAGAAATATTTTATTCCAACAAGTTAATTCCTTTAAGTGGTGAGCGCTGAGTGTGGCAGACACGATTATCTTTCTTAGGTTTCTTGCTGCTTTCTCCCCACCCGACTGGGGAAATGATTTCTGCAGCTCACCTCGTGCAATTAGAAACAGCCCCACAGGGCAGAGGTGCAGCCTGCGCTCTGAGATACTCTTCTGCCGCTGAAATAAAAACAGCCTTTGAGAATATTCTCCTGCCAAAATCATTTTAGCATTTCACTGTCACACAGCAGGAGGCTGAGAGAGAGAGTGGGGGGGAGGAGGGAGAGAGAGAGAGAGAGAGAGAGAGAGAGAGAGAGAGAGAGAGAGAGAGAGAGAATTCTTTCTATGCACAACCAGCAAGACCTCACGAGTCTTTCCCCTGCACAAGGAAATTAATTAATTTCCTTTTTTTATTTTTGAAAAAGGGGCTGTAAAAACATAATTCAAGATGTTACATTTTCATAAAGAAGAAGTCTCAATTGTAAATGAGTTCTTCTTTTAAGACAGGGCTGTAATTAGATTGCCCGTGGTGATGATGAATGGGGAGGGTGAAGGGTCTTCGCTTCTTTCTGGGAAAAGAAACATCCTGGAAGGCGGAGGCAAGGGCTGCCTCAGGCGGCCACACTGGAGCCAGTACTAAAGACTGTTCTCTTCCATGAAGCTAAAGAAGAAAGTCTGTTTCTAAACCTAGGAGGAATAACAATAGGAAAGACAATTTAGGGGGTGAGCCAAGGTGATTGCCTAAAAAGTGGCCAGCAGAGCCAACAGGGGGCGCTGTACAAGGCCCAGCATCCTCTTCTTCACTGGAAGATCCACAGTGTTTACTGCATAATCTCTTTCAATTCGGGTATATATTCTCTTGCAGTTACTGAAAAAAGTGGAATATTTGGTGCTCTCTGCTGCCCCTTCACAAATGCCTTAATTTTTTGTTGGTGTTTCTACGTGGCTGTTATGAGCTGAATTTTGTCCCTTCCTCCTCAAATTCATATGTTGAAGCCCTAACCCCTAGGACTTCAGAATGTGACTACGTTTTGGATATAGAGTCTTTAAAGAGGTGATTAAGTTAAAATGAGGCCAATATAGTGGGCAGTAATCCAATATGACTGTTGTCCTAATAAAAAGAGAAAATTTGGACAGAGAGACACCAGGGTTGTGCACAAACACATGTGAGGAAACAGAGAAAAGCAGCTGTCTGCAAAGCAAGGAGAGGAGGCCTCAGGAGACACGAAATATGTCTACACCTTGATTGTGGACTCCCAGCCTTCAGAACTGTGAGAAAATTTATTTCTGTTGTTAAGTCATGCTTAAGTCTGTGGTTCTTTGATATGGCAACCCAAGCAAACTAATGCCCAAACATCTTTCAAAATATGGTCCATGGACCACTTTCACCAGGTAGTGATGAGCAGATTAAAATGCAGATTACTAGGCCCCACCCAGACCTACCAAATCTATTACCTAGGGTCCAAGAATCTGCACTTTTTCACAAGCACTCATTCCAGTGCACACTAAAATTGGGAAACCCCTGCAGCTAAAATTTGCTAAAGTGTCAGCTCAGTGGCTATCTGAAGGGGGTTGCCCAAAGGCCACACTGCCTGAGCAGTCCCCTCCCCCGCCCCATTAAAAAGGCATTCTTTGCAGTTAAACAATGCCCTCTCCCCGGTGTATCTGTTTTCAGTGCAAATAGCTCCTGGATGGGGGTGACAAATTAAGTCAATAACCTTTGAGTATGAATTCATTTATCAGCTGAATTCCTATGGGATTGGAAGGATGCCAAGCCTGAGAAAAAAAGGAGAGTGGAAATAAGGGGGTTTGAGAGATGCCAGCATGGTCAACATGGGGAGAAGGTGGCACCTTCATGACTTGGCTCAGGGCCAGCCCCACTGGGAGGGAGGCAGCCCCATAGATGGGCAGCTGAGGAGCACGTGGTGCATTGCTCTCTGACAGGAAGAGAGACAGAGAGATGGTGATGAGGTTTTTAGGAAAAGACACACTGCTTTCTTGTTTGCCGCTTGGAAGCTGAGGGCAATGCCAGGCCTGCTTTCCTCCCTCCCTAGCAGTGATGTGTTCAGGTGCATGCTGAGAGAATAGGAGAGGGTAATGGGGAATTGGGGTAAGGGTGGGACACAAAATATTTCACAACTGGTATGGCTTAGACATGGACCTGTCCAGAGGGCAGCCAGAGGCTGGAGCTGATCCTGACTATTTCCTTTGTTTCAAGAGTTAACCTTCCAGGGGCCCTGGCTCTGTGTTTTGCCCAATACTCACAGCACAGGCCTGAATAAGTAAGAGGATCTGAGAAGAAGGCTCTTTAGTCTTTCTTTGTATTCTCATTGCTTTCATTGTTTGCTTGGAAGAAAGGAGGAGGCATTCTTCCTCTCTCTTTCCCCACAGAGTCCCAGTTTAATTCACTTTGGTTTTCAAGCTCAGCATAGTCCAGGCCAAAGCAATTCACATGTGATTTTGGTGTGCCTGTCTTCCCTTCCTGATGCTTCTAGCAAGCTCTAATGGGCGGGAAGCATCAGCCAGAAATCCAGGGCCAGTCTCCCAACTTCTGACAAATGGATGCTTAGAGAAGGCTGCCAAAAGGTTAAGGCACTGATGGCCAGCTCAGAAGCCACAGCACTGCGATTGATAATGAACTGGAACTCAGAGCCCTATGCAGGCCTGGATGGATGCCTGCCCCCAGGCCAGAGCATCAGGGATGTGCCAACAGCCAGGGTATATGGTAGCTCATTGGTGCTTGGCATCGAGGAAAGTTCTTTCTGGCTTCCCATTTTCTATGAAAAAGAGTAAATCTGAGGTGAAATATGCCACAGACACTGGCCCAGGATTCCAAACTCAATTCCTTGAAGCCCCAGATGGCTGGAGGAGGATGAGGATCAGACCAGCCAAAACACTAGCAGGAAAGCCACTGTTCTTTCTCAAGATAGTGCTCCTTGTGACAGTGACAATGTTCATGCTCCGCCCAGTTCCCCATAGATCTCTTTTGACCCTTCACGCATGCACCTTGCTTTCTCAATGCCCTTTTACTTCTAACACCCAACACCTTTGCTTTGGGAGGACAGCCCTCAAACTAAGACAAGGGAGCCACTCTCTGTACCTGTGTAGGTAGCGGGAAGTGCCTGGGAGTTGGCCTGTGCCTGGGAGTTGGCCTATCCCATTGGTGGCTCTAAGTCATTGACTGATGGCAATAAGAGTGTGAAAATCCAGCTCCCTTAGCTTGGGTGGGCCCACTAGGAGGCACAGCTAACCTCCAGAGCTGTCATGTGGATCAGGCCAGGCTGGGACTTATCTGAGTGAGTACTCTGCTTGGCTTCTTCCCTTTTCTTTCTCTTGCTTCCCCTTCTCCCTTGCAGTTCTCCCCCGGAAGCACTTCCTTACTAAACTACTCACACACAAATTCTCATCTCAGGGTCTGCTTCTGGGCAACCCAATCTAGGTAATGCATAAAAAAAAAATCCAAAATTTTCCTCCCATTAATGTCTCATAACCAAAAGAAGTGTTCACTCTTTCTCTCTCTCCAGCTACCTTCTTCCCAACAGAACTCCCACTGCTGTTAGAGGGACCCATCATTCTCTTTCTTATCAAGTTCAGAAATTTAGGGGCTTGGCATTGTCTCTCCTACTCAACCTTTCTCCCTACTGCCACCCCAGCTAAGGCCCCTTTCCTTCATCTCCATGACTAAGACAATAAGCCTGAGGACATTAGGTGTCTATCTCTTGCCTCCCACTGTTCAGGAAAATCTAGTACACTCCTAGCAAATGGGTCTTGCTAAAAGCCTAGGTGCAATCTCTCTATCCCTTCCCAAATCACCCAACTCTTTAGTGACTTCCCGTTTCTTTTGCCAAAGCAGGTGCATCCTTCTTGTCTGGGCATTCAACATCCTCATCAACATGCCTCTAGCCTGCATCTACAAATTTATAAGAGGGCCAAGATGGGAAGCCACCCCCACCTCTCACTTGCCACATTCATAGAAAATGGACCATTTTAATATGTTGAGATCACACCTGTTAGAATCACTATTATCAACAGGACGAGTAATAACAAGTGTTGGAGAGGATATAGAGAAAAAGGAACTCTCATACACTATTGGTGGGACTGCAAATTGCTACAGCCAGTATGGAAAACAGTATGGAGGTTCTTCAAAAAAACTAAGAATTGATCTACTATATGATCCAGCAATCTCTCTACTGGGTATTTACCCCAAAGAGTTGAAAACCCATATCTGAAAAGATATTTGCACACCGATGTTCATAGCAGCATTTTTCACCATGGCCAGAACATGGAAGCAACCTAAATGTCCTACAACAGATGATTGGTTAAAGAAGCAGTGGTACATATATACAATGGAATATTACTCAGCTATAAGAAGAGATGAAATACTGCCATTTGCGACAACATGGATGGACCTCAAGATAATCATGCTAAGTGAAATAAGCTAGACAGAAAAAGTTGAAAACCACATCATATCACTTATATGTGGGATATAAACCTAAAAGCAACAAACAAACAGAACAAACAAACAGAGACTCATGGATATGGACAATAGGCTAGTGGTTACCAAAGGGTAGGGGGGGGGAGGGGAGGGGGGAGGTAGATGGGGTAAAAGGGGTCAAATATGTGGTGACAGAAAGAAATCTAACTATGGGAGGTGAACACACAGTGTAAATATATATATGCCTTACTGTTGAATTGTACACTTGAAACTTACTGGATTTTGTTAACCAATATCACCATAATACATACATACATACAGTGGTTAATACGAGATGCACTGACAATAGACAATGGAGTGCGGTAGGTGCATTATGAGACATTGAATAGGGAACCAGAGAGTGTCTAAAGACATTTACATGATCTTGCTCTCTGATTTTAGAATTTGGCTTCACTTTTACTTGCAGGTATCTTATGGGGGCCATAGAATGTTTTTAGATGCTCTCTCATAAAACCTATTTAATTGAGTCTTTACTTAATTAAGCCTATATGTAGTCTTGGGGCCTTCAGGCTCACCAGTGTGCAAAGCAGCTGACACCCATCCATAGCCCTCATGTTGGTCTGGCTATGAGGCTTGTTGCCCTGGTTTTTCCTTTCTCAAGCTCCTGGGCCACTAGGTTTCTGACCTTGGGCTTAATTTCCTTAAGTAGGCCTTCACTGTGTCCCCTCCAACCTGGCATGAAGCACAAATCGCCTATTTTCCCATTGATTCTCTGAAAGAACCTGAGTTCTCCCTATAGCAAGGCTGTCTTTGGTTCAGCCAAGTTCTAGGAACTTCTCCCTTGACAATCTGTTATCTGTGTTAGTTTTCTACCTATGTCATCAGTCATTTATAAACTCCTTGAGTGTGGTGGACACTCAATTGCACTGCCCAGATCCTTCTTTGAGGGAGGATTTGCTATCCAACCCCACAGACAGCCTACAAGTGTCAGCCTTTCAGGGTCTGTTGGAGCTGCTGAGAGCTGCCTCACCCATGGTCATACTCTTTCCAGGGTGGCCCACATGTGATCAGTAGGCAAGGCAGGGATATAAAGGCCTGGCTATTTTGGTCTGACATGGGATACTCTTAGGGACAATCCTCATTCCAGAGCTCCCTGATGGGTTGGCTGAGGTTTTGTCAAGCCTATATCACAGTTCCACTTTGTTCTCTGTACAATCTTGCTTTCAACTCCTCCTTTTCATAGGTATTGAAACTCAACAGACATGTCATGCCCCATACTCCATCTCAACATCCATTTCTGGTGAGCACAATTGGCAACTTTGTCATCAGCGACCATGGCTGTATAACTCACAGCACTTACCTGTAAGGCTTGCTCTTAGGAAGCACTAGGCAAATGTTTGCTGATTTCAGTTTAATAACTGCTAGCAATTGGTAACATTTAAGAAGTAGGTCTATGTGCCTGGCACCAAGAGAAGCAGGCCTTTAGCATTTTATGTGAATGTATCCTTTAGTCCTCAGACAACCCCATGATAAGAACTCCATTATTACTCCCATTTTACAGATGGAGAAACTAAGGCACAGAGAGTAAACAAGGGAGTAAAAACTTGAGCCCAGGCAATGTGATTCTTGAGCCAGAGCTTCTTACCACCATGCTGGAGCTAAGTACTAGACACAGCTGACAGCTGATCATTAGCAGTTATGGAGACACAAGGCAGCATTGGAAAGCCAGAGGGGAATTGACACAAACTTAGAGGGGTAAGAACTGATGAGGGGTTGGCAGACTCAGAAACTTACTAAGGCTGTGTCATCCAGGACAGCCTTCTGTTTGCCCATCTTAAAATCAGAGCATCATAGACTGCCCGAGCCAGCAGCACACATAGCTTTACCTCTCTGTAGTACAAAACAGAATCAAGCCCAGAGAGTTTAAGGAACTTCCTCATGGTCACAGTGCTAGTTGGTGTCTAGCCCTCTAGATCAGCAGGAATTCCCAGCCCATCTCACTCTATCCCTTCCCTGCACTCACCCTTCATACTACTACCTTAAAGCTCTCCGATAGTTACTTGGTGGATATTGAGGCAAGAATAGCACCTCCTACTTTGCTAGTCCAGCCTTGGAATCAAGAGTCTGCTGCTTTCTCAGTCATAACCCTCTTACTCATTCAGCCCCATCAGTATTCCAAGCACCTCTGGAATGAAAAGGCAGGGGGATTGAAAGAAGGGTAGTTTTAAGAGTGATTCAACAACGCTACCTTTTTTTTATTGCCACCTTACCCAAGTTCTATTATTAAATTTCTCACTTCCCCTTAACATTAAAACATAACAGCACGATAGCAAGTAGTTAAGTGCTATGAAATCAAACAAGCCTTGGTGTGAAACCTGCCTTACTTCTTTCTAGCAGTGTGACCTTGAGAAATTTACTGAAATTCTTTCAGCCTCAATTCTTTCCTTTATGCATGAGAGAAATAATGCTTAAGAGTTGCCTCATCGGGTGGTGGGAGGGTAGATAAAATAATGAATTTAAAGGGCTTAGCACAGGGCTCCTGAACACAGTAAGGCTAGTGTAAATTGTAACCATTGTTATTTTTATTGAAGATACATAAAAGATAACATATGTGGTACCCAGTAATCATTAATCTGAGGTCCTCAGCAGAGAAGAACAAATCAGCACATGTATTAATTAGGGATCCTTATAACAGCTAGGATTGATCTGATATATACAATGCCTATCGGATAAGGGACAGGACCACACTCGCCATCTCCGGACCAGAATCTATCCCCAGGCAGTTCCAGGTCAGAGCAATCTTTCTTCTCCAAAGGCACCCCAATATCATATCTGTAACCCCCACAATTTAGGTTTTCTGAAAGTCAGAACAAAGGCCATCTGAGTGAATCATCAAGAACCTGGTGGGCGGTTAGGGTGGGAAAGATATGTGATGTTTTAATAACTTGGCAGACTGAACTAACAAGGACTGTGCTCACCACACTCCCACTGCAAACACATAGAAATATCTGATAAAACATAATGAAAAAATAAGTTCACAGCTTGAAATAGAAGCAAGAAGGAAGGAAGGAAGGAAGGAAGGAAGGAAGGAAGGAAGGAAGGAAGGAAGGAAGGAAGGAAGGATGAGAGGAGGGAGAGAGAGAGGGAGGG